>NC_056748.1:812068502-812318502 GCF_019279795.1 Protopterus annectens | reverse complement strand
CCTTTTCCTCACTCTAGTGTAGATGCTCCCGTTACTGATTTAAGTTCACTGGGAGCGGCAGAGATCGAAGGTAGATCACCATCTTCAGGTGGATGTTCAGTTTTATAGCCCTTGGTTTTGGGGTACCAGTTTTATAGCCTTTTCTTAATTTTCTACCTGATTCAATACTTCTGTTCAGGACTAGGAAACTGGCATACAGAATGTGCCCATTCAAAGAACCTGGATTCCTGCCAAGTCCTGAATACCATCAGTGTCTTGTTGTGGATGGACAACATGAGAATAATGTGTTACGTAAAAAATGGAGGGCAGAATATTAAGCACGTCTTCTGTGGAGGGCTCTTGTTATCTGGTTCTGGGGAATAAATAGACTTGTACTTCTTTTGGCCCAGTGCACACCAAGCAGTTCAAATGCTGTGGCCTTGAGTGCAATTCAAACCCAGACATCCAAACAGAGTGTTCATCCTGGGTTGGTGTGCCATCAACTGGGGTTGACAGGATGACAGCTTCTGTGCTACCAGGGCAGGTGCTGTGCTGTGTAATACCAGATCCTGGTGCACTTTGGTCCGATGTGTTGCCCCTGTCATGGAAAAAGTTTTTATCCCTTTTATTTCTCTGCTTCATAGTGTCCTCCTGAAAGGTGTTCAAGGTTTGCACATAGGTGATTCTCAGAAATATGTTTGTCATCTCTTTCAACAGATGTCAGCCTTCCTTGACTGCTTCTTATAAATTCTGAGAAAGTCTTTGGATAACTTCTTTTGACCCTTGTGCATCAGTTTTTGCTAGGTTTAAGGTTTTGGATGGGTTTCCAGTGTTGCTGTGGTATAAAAGATAGATTTCACCAGATCCATGTTTGCTTGTGCTATGTTTGTGGTTTTGGTTGTTTCCAGTGTTCTTGGCAGCAGGAAAAGAATTCATCTGTGCATGCTGCCATATGGAGATTTTTCTTTCTGTGCTCCAGTGATCAGAGAGTTAGTACCTTCTCTTGCCAGGCACCTGTTGTTCTAGACTACTTCCAGCCTTTTTCAAATGTGTGTACTTTTCCCTTAAATTTCCTTTCTGTGCCATTTCATCTTTTCATCAGAATAAGGTAAAGTTATGCAGGATCTGAAACAAATATTTGTCTTCTATTCCCATATTTTCAGAGAAATTATCCTTCTATGTCTTCCTTTGTTTGTAGGCAGCCTAAACAGTCTTCTAGAAGCAAGAGGGCTTCTAGGAGAGTTTTTCCAGATGAGCCTTCTCTGGGTTCTAAAGGGGAAAAGCCTTCTTTCCATGGCATTCAGCCACTCCTACCCCTTGGCCAGATTCTGCTGTCCCTATGACTCTCTTCCTTCCTGGCAAGAGATAACCACAGATGCTTGGGTACTTTCCATTATCCAAAATGGTTATTTTCTGGTCTGGAAGTCTTCCTTCCATCATTCCCAGGCCTTCCTCATTCTCCTTGTCAGCTCCCACATGTTTCTTTGGTTCTTGAGGATCTGGTGGTAAGGAAACCATCTAGCCTGTCCCCTTGTTTCAGCAGGGAAAAGTTTTTATTCCAGTATGTTTCTGGTTCCCAGGAAGGAGGGGTCATGGAGGGCCATTCTAGACCTGTCTTTTTTTTCAACACCTTTCTCAAGGTTCCCTCTTTCTGGATACCATCTCTTCAGACACTTTTCCTTCTGTTGCTTCCTTGAGCCTTTCTGGTATCCTTGGATTTGAAGGACTCTTACCTCCGCATTCCTTTTCACCCTTTCTTCAGGAGATTTTTTTGTTTCCCTGTTTCTTTCTTTTATTAACAGGTCTGTGCTTTGCCTTTTGGCCTTTCCTGCAGCTCCAAGGTTCTTTATCAGATGTCTAGCCCCTGTGGTAGGCAGACTTCAGGGAATTCAAATATTCCTTTATTTGGATGACCTTTTGATTCAAGCCCCCTCTCAGCAGCTCCTACTTCAGAATTTACAATTCCTGTGCTGCTGCTTTGCAGTGTGAGGTTTCACCCTCAATCTCAAAACGTGTTGACTCCTCCTCAGGACCAAGTGTTCTGGGTTAAAGGATTCAGATTATTCCAATGTTGGCTTTCTCCTGCCTCCCAAGGTCTTCTTTTTGACTTATTTCCAGTCCCTTCTTCCTCTTCCCGACCTTCCTGTAGTGGAATTTCTTTGAGCTATGGGGTCCATGGCATCTGCCATTCTGATGGGTTCCCTTTGCCAAACTCCACATGAGGAAATTTCATTGTTATTTCAAAACTGTTTGGCTCAAGCAGTGCCACCCAGTGGAGTGTCTCATACCTCTTTTGCCTTGTCTCGAGCTTAAGCACTTCTGGTGGATTTACCAGATTTCCCAGAATCCAGGTCTGCCTTTTCCTGTTCCTACTCCGGTGCTGTACACAGATCATTGTTGGGGAGCATCTTCCAGCAACCTTAATATCCTGGGTCTTTGGTTCCATCAGCAACTGGCAGACCATATCAACATCATGGCGAAAAGGGGTAGCTCTCCAGGCTTTTCCCTCTCTATGGGTTCCAGGTCCTCGTAAGGTTTTTACAGACAATGCCACAGTCATATGGTACATCGACAAGCAAGGGGGCACAAAATCTTACATTCTTTTGCAGGCTGGCTCTTCAGGTTCGGGAATTTGCAGTCCGCCTTCACTTGGTTCTTCAGGCGGTTTACATTCCTTCGGAGGACAGTCTTATGGCAGACTTTTTGAGCAGGTCTAGGACACATCTTCACAAATGGATGCTTCATAGAGAGGTGTTTCTAGACATTGTACATTGGTGGGGTACTCCACAAGTAGATGTTTTTGCCTCCCTGTAAACAGACAACTTCCTCAGTTCTATTCTGTTCGAGTACCAAGCCTTTTGGCTTGGAAAGTGTATGTCAGTTTCTTTTTCTTAGGAGGGGATGTTTTTGTATGCCTATTCCCCTTTTTCTCCACAACCAAAAGTCCCACACAAGATCATGTAGGTAGGCCCAAAGTCTTGCCAGTGACTCCCTTTTTGGCACAAACCGCAATTCTTCCCCCCTTCTATTTCATCTGGCCAGGGACAGTCATCAGAAGTTACTTCACAGGATGGATCTTTTCACATAAGACAAGGGATCTCTCATTTGCCCTCACTTGCCCACCCTTTAGCTAACACTTTGGGTGATAGAGTTCAATTCCTTTTGGGCACCAGCATGCCTTGAGTTTTGCAGGAGGGCAGAAAACCCACTGCTAGAATATCCTGTGTAAGTAAATGGAAGAGATTTTCTGTTTTTTAACTCGAGCATGATCCTGGACCCTTTTTTGTGGGGGCTCCTGTGGTCTTTTATTTGTACAAGTTTCTCCATTTTAGAATGGCATATTCATCTGATAGTTCTTTTGTCAGTCTTTTCCACTTGTCTGGCTCTGAATCTATCTTTGTCATCTAGTTTTGAATTCAAAAAATTTTTGAAAGGAGTTCTTCATATTCAGCCTCCAAGAAATCCTATTCTTCCTCCTCCTTTGGACATTAATTTTTTTTCTTGAGAAATTGACCTAGTCCCCTTTTGAGCCTGCAGTTTCTTCTTTCCTACAAAATTGTACTTGGAAAACTGTGTTGTTGGTAGCTCTTACCTCTGCCAAGAGATTCTCTGAATTGCAAGCATGGTAATTCCACCTTTTTTGTTTTTTTCACAGGCTCGTGGTCTCCCTTTCTACCAGTCATTTTATGCCCAAGGTGGTCTGTGATTTCTCCTCGATTCAGACCATTCATCTTCCTTCTTTTTTTCCTATCTCCATGGAATCCTAGTGAGAGTTCTTCACACCTTGAATTTACATAAGCAGCTGTGATATTTCTTGGACAAGACAAAATGTATTAGGATATCTGGGCAGCTTTTTGTTTCCTATCATGTCAGGAAATTGGGTTTGGCAGTATCTAAGCAAACCATCTCCTCCTGAATTTGTAAGGCCATTTCTTTTCACTATTTTCATGGCAAGCAGCACTCCTCTTCTGTTTTTGCTGATTTCCCAAGGCAATGGTCTCATCTGTTTTTGCTTTTTTTTAATTCAGGGGTCTGGATACTAGATCCGTCTTTGGAAGCTGCTACTTGTTCTTCTGTTCACACTGTCACCAAACATTGCAAGTTGGATGTTATTTCTAGAGTCAGGGTGGATTTGGCCAGGGCCGTCCTATATGGGTTTTTGGAGGGCTCTTCTGTGGCTTCCTCCTGCCATACTTTGCAGTAGCTTTTGTCTCCTAAGAGTGGAGTACTGCAACAGTGAGAAGGAAAACACATTGTACATTTGTGTAAAATCTTACCATAACAGTAGATGTCCTACTTCTCACTATTACAGTATTCTGTCCTTCCCTTCTATACCCTGTTACTTTTTCCTTTTGGGCGAGAGGTCTTTCCTTCTTGTCCCTCCCCCTCCCATTCACTTCCTGGATGTACATGTTGGTTTCCTCTTGGGTTGCTGTGGTGGTTCTGGGGCATTTCAGTCCTTTGGATTAGGTGCAAATACATCATGTATCTACCTTACACCTTGCACGTAGGACACATGTCTGATGCATGGCACCCAGAAGGTGTAAAGGCTTTGTTATGCTGGCCAGATGTTCATCCGTCCTCTGCAAGATATCCCAAGAGCTAAGAATACAGCAACAGTGAGAAGTAGGACATCTACTTAAACATAATGTGTAAATCTAGGCTAGGCTTGCTGTTACCTAACTCAGCCTCTTCCCATTCATGTTGTACTGTACCTCATCCCATTCCCTGTAAGATTTGTTACGTAGAAACTGCCCTTGTAGGCTGCTTTTGGGAGATGCTGAAACTTTCATCTTGTCTTGTGGACTGATGTTTTGGGTTCACTCATTGGGGGCTTCACTTCCTTTTGTTCACAATTGATCAATAATTTAATGTTAATGGTTTACTTTTTTATTTTGTAATTCTGGCAATAATAATGTGGCATTTATGTGATAATTAGAATAGACCCATCAAAGAAAAAAGAGTAGAGGTTATAGACTTTGGCCTCTGGATTGGAAAAGCTGGATATGTGAAGATCTTTCTTATTGCAGTCCAAGTAGATATTGAAATTATGATAGGCTTTTGTGTAGGAAAACTTGTGTTCAGCAATTTAACTTCATACTGAAAAATGTTTAATTTGTAGATAATTATGCTTTTTCTGGAACCACCCGTTTGTATCCAGCAGCAAGGATCCCCACCAGGCTGTTAGTATATTACGGTAGAGTTTCTTTATACGTAATAAGCTGTTCTAATTCTCAAAATAAATAAAGTTTTTTAAGAGGACCTAGCATCCATAAAGCAGTGACATTTTTGAAAGTTTAAGGATAGTTGTAGCTTTTCTTCAGTAAACTAAACATTTGTTCCCAGAATAGCTGTTAGCAAAAGTGGCGTGGTTTGATAAAGGCATATGGACATTAGGAATTGGGAAAAGGCAAAGAGAAATTTTAAGGTAAATAATGGCTTGGGGGTAAGGAGTGAAAGCAGGAAGAGGGGGAGATTGGTATTATTGGTATTATCTAGTAGATGGAAATTTGGCGTCTCCATTGGACAAGTAGTCATGTTTCATTTGATTGCATTAGTTCTACTTGCTGTTTTAACCATTGAATGGTACTGATGTTTTCAGGCTGATTATTTGTAAGGCTGTGTGTGAAAATTCTGTTTTATGCCTTGCAGAAATCCCAGGTGAAAAAGAAAAAAGCAGAAGTTCCCAGACTCCAGGTGCCATGTGGGTTCACATGGGATGTCAGTTTGAGTACACTTGGTGTAACACTTCAGGGACAAGAAAAAGACAGTACATCAGACAGCAGCGATGAGGAAGAAACCAAGGTAGAAAACGTGTGTCCCTCAGGTTTTGTTTTCATGTAAAAATATAAATGTTTGATTAATTTTGTCCTCTCTGTGGCCATGTACAGCAGCAGTACTCTTGTACAAAGGTAAGGAGACAGGGCTTCATTGTATAACTGCGGAAAATCATTGACAGTAGGTACTTATGCACCGCAAAACTATTACAGATGAGAAAACATTACTTCCTGTATAATCTTGCAGTTCATTCTGACCTCTGGCAAGAAGTACTAAACGATAGTGAAGTAGAGAAAATGTTTTTTTTCTAGACTTTTGTCAGTGCCTCAGTGGTTAAATATAACTATGATCAAGATTGGAGTACTTGCATGCTGCCTCTTTCTTACAAGTCAACCACTAGTACAACAGGTACTGGGCAAGTGTGTATGGGATTGCTTATTTCTTTCATTCTCATCCATCGAGTTCTTTGTTTAAATAAGCACTAGAGCCAGTTTAAGAATAACAGGAAAAAGTAATAAGGTAAGCAAATTTGTTATGAATGTGTTTTGATTTGCTTTGCTTTGACAACTATTTAAGCTCAGAATGCCACATAGCATGCATGTTTGAATGTGGGGCGGGGTCAGAGTGGTGGTGGATTCAAATCCATATTTGAAGTTTAAAGCATTGTGTTTCCATTTTTTCTTGTAGCACATAACACACATTTGTTGTTGTGCTGATTTCTAGGTGAGAATATTGCAAAGTTGAATTTGTGACAGTTTCAAGTTTACCTTTTTTGTGCCATCAAACCTTCTTGATGGTATTTATTAGTTTACATTTTGATTATCAGAATGTCCACTGGGTTTTGGCAGATTTTCATTGAAGGCCTAGGGAGAAATGTAGCAGTGCTATAGCAGAGGAGGAAATGTAGCACTATCTGAGATGATACAAAACCATTACAATGCAGAAATTGTAAGGAGATATAAAAAGGCACACAGTATTTACAGCATAAGTTTGAACAGCAACATCATATTTGATATAATTTGTTCATGTAAAGTGGTAGTGAGTCCCACATTGTTTTAATTGAGTAAATGGAGAAATTCCTGTTTTCAGCTGTGGATTGTATTAGCTAGCATTCTCATGACTAATGATATATAGAATAATTTCAGGGACATGAACAGTTTATTCTTTGGAGAAAAATGCTGCTTGTACTGCGTGTATCAGTAGTGCCTTTTACTGTACCCTATGTTGTGGTCTTCATGTTTTGACAGATGTCTTTGTTTATCTGTTTGATGTATCCATTATAAAATTATTTGCAGCTGAGTACATTGATGTATGCCACCGTATCATTAAATGCACTATGTCATCTATAAATATTGAAATATATATAACCACTTGAGGCTTATGGCAAAGGGCCCATTTACCAGACCGCCTACTCAGTTAAAAAAAAAAAAAATAAAGTAGTCATGTATGGCACTAAAATGTTAGTCACAGATTCATAGATAAGTACTAAGTGATCAATCTACAGACAGTTACACAAGCCTAGCCAGAAATCCAAATTCAGAAGTTCCATAAAGTTCTTGGATTATTTTACCCCAATGTATTCTGAAACCTCAGTCTTCAGCAACACAATTGCTAGCAATCATACTATGCTTTGGTCATAGGCTTGCCTTTATATCTGGACAATTTTTGCAGTGCTGTTGTGACTACTGTCTACATTTCTCTCCATTTTTAATTCAGTATTTATCTTTCCAGTTAAAGACTACTAAAAAAGAGAAGGAGGCAAAAAAACGACAGTTGGAGAAGGAACTATGCAAGGCAGAAACAGCTTTGATGGACCCAACACGGCAACCCCAAACAGCAGATGACTTTGACCGATTGGTGCTTGGCTCTCCTAATAGCTCCATAATTTGGTTACAGTATATGGCATTCCACCTACATGCCACAGAAATAGAGAAGGCAAGAGGTGTTGCTGAGAGAGCCCTCAAGACCATTTCTTTCAGGTAATTAGAAGAAAAGTGCTTCAGAATGTTTATTTTTTTTTTCAGAACACTGTAGTTTCTTTTGTATAAAAGGTGTTTTGCATATTTAAGATCAGGGACGTTTCTTGGGGAGTCCTGCATTCATCCCGTCTGCTAACCAAAGTCAGCATTTTTTTCTTCTGAAGATTCAACACATCACAGGCTGGCTATAAGGACCATGCTCTACCCCTTAAGCCTGGCATTTTTTTTTATGCCACTCTCATTTCAGATCTTGAATTTTACATGTTAAAATGTTTCCATGCTTTTTTGCAACATTCCTCTGCCCACCTTGCAAATGTTTGCTAACCCTAACTTGACACTTTACCTTGCAAAAGCACTTCCAGTAACACTACCATTCCTTAGAAAAAAAGAAGCAAATAGTTTCAGAATGTTTTCACTAAAAAGTAGTGTTTGCATACCTGGCAGATAACGAGGCAAGACATATTCAACTGGTGTAGGACAATGAGTTGAAACGCTGACATAAGAGGTAGCAGTCCAGCCCAGCTCAGCCATTAACAGATGTCAAAAGAAGCTTCTGGCCTACTTCTGCCAAGAGGATATCTGTAGTTCACAGTTCCTTGCCAGGATACTGGCTTCATTGCACAGCCACAGCTTTCACCCAGAGTAGTATGGGAAGGCCCAAGGTATGGTGGTAGGCTTTCTTCAAGCCTTCCTAAAGATCCACTTCAGAAATGCACTCCCTCACCATCTGTAGGTGCTGAGCTTGTCCTCTGCTAACAAGCACTTGATCTCTCACTCGTTCTCCAGTTCATTGAACAGTGAGGTGCCTGGTGATGGCACAGTCCTGACTGTGTATATGGGCCTGACCCATGGTGGGTGTCACCCTGCACCCTGGTCATATTGGTTACATGAGCCTCTGGTCTGATCACACAGAGAGGTCTGAGGATCCACCCACCATTTTTTAAAGTCTTCATCTTTTGTGCAGTAAATCCCATTTCAGATTTTGGTGATTGAGGGTAGACTGCCCGATAGTCCTTGAAGCATGGGATCCTCAGGGAGGTGGGCCTCCAAATCATTTACTTGAAGCTCAGAACAGTGTTTCTCACTGTCAAATCCTTGGAGAAACCGCCTCTTCCAAGGTTGTGTGGTCAAATGGCCAATTGATGTTCCAACACAAAATAAACAAGTAGGTGAACCTAAGGCCATTGCACTCTGAATGGAAGTAATGCTCATTTGGCACTGATCCACAAAATACAATCTTCTGTCAGCAGTTCATCCCCCCCCCTCTGCACTCCTTTCCTGAGATCTAGTTTCAGAGGGAGTGACTGGGCAAATACTTCTGGAAATAAATCTGTTTGCTGTTTGGGGCTATTTGGTTCCTACCACTTTTGGTTCAGCAGAACAAGAACAAGATGGCAGTGGGACCCATTCTGTCTCTTTCCCTTCCCTAAGAGAGTTCTGCATGCGTCCCCACTTGACATTAAGAAACAGAGCTCATTCTCATTGCCTCTGGCTTGCAAAGGTGGGCATGGCATCAGGTTCGAAGGTACATGGTGCTGCATGAAATCCTTATGGCCTCTGTGAGATGCATTTAGCACCACTTCAGGGCTGACTGCTTGTGTAAACCTCCTTAGTGCAGCGGATTTGCTGGTTGGATTCTCGAAAGTGATTGAACCTACAAAGAAATGTTCCACTCAGCAGGCTTGTGCCACTAAGCAGAAATTTTTCTCATCTTGAACAGATTAGTACTCAGTACTGCTCCTTGCAAGTACATTGTGATTCTCAGTTATTCCATGATTGTGGTGTTTGTCTTAGGTTTATCTGCACATCATGAATTTATGGAGGGCAAGATTTGTGGTGTAACATTCGTGGGACAAGTGGATTCTGAAATTAGTTTGTCTCATTCCTTCTTTGAATAACCCTTCTTCCATGGGTCGGAACATTTTGGATCTTCTAGCTTGGTGGTGTCAAAGTGAATTTCTTGGAAAATACTTTTTCGTGATGACACATATGGAATACATTGAGCCACTGCTCCTGTTTTGAGAGTACAAAATGTTTCCTTGTCCTATTGTAATTAAAGCATACCTTTACATTAAAGACAAATTTGTTTGAAGAGTGGTCGTTGTCCTGGAAGTGTTTTTGCAAGGTAAGGTATTTGTTTAGAGTTAGCATGCATTAGTAAAGTGGGGAGTGATAATTGTACATCTGTCTGTCTGTGTATGTTATATATTACCTTCCTTTGATCACAGTTAGTTTTACTTAAGATGGGGTATCCCAAAGGAGGCAAGAGTTAATAAGGGACATACAGCCTTGAATAACCTCAGAGCTTTCTTCCCACCAAAGCAAGAACTGAACTGTTTCTTCAACTAACGTCTGTCAGTTGTAAGGTTCATGCCTCTTCCTTAAATGTTGGATAGATAAGTATCCACTTTGTGGACCCCTTTTCTCCTCTTACTTGTTCTTAAAAGTTTTATGATTATTGTCAAAGAGAGGAAGATGTGTGTAATTGCAGATTCCTCAGAGAGACCATTATTTGAAGTGTTATTTTTGCTTAAGTGCTGAACAGAACTGGAAGGACTTTTCCATCTGTCAGTCATTTGTTCCTGTGACCCTAAGACTTAAGGCTTCTTAGGACTTAAGTAATCGTCTGTTTTTGTTAAAATCGCCTTGAATGAAAAGCTTAAGCTTATGTAAGGTAAACTGGCCTATGAGTCTCTGTCTATCAACATCCCTCCGATGCTGAAAAAGAAGTTTAAGAAACCCAGACCTTGAGACTTCTGTCCATTCAGACCTGGTTGTATCTGTTGCCTTGATGATGCCTTGGACCAGTCCTGTTCCTACAGCTGCTCCCTCTCTTACAACCCCATTGGAGGCTGATGTGGTGCAGCCATCTGACAGTGCTGACCATGTCTGACCAGTCATCCACTTTTAGAGAAAAGGGGAAACCTCTGCTTATTTAGAAGGGACATGAAGGATCTTATGAGAAGAATCGCAGTTCCTTGATTGAAGTATATGCGAATTCAGAACACCTTGTTTTGTACTGGTAGATGTCCCACTCGGATGTCTAAGGACCTCCGAAGGAATGTCAGTATTTTGCAACAGGATTTTCAAAGCCATTATGTCATTGAAGTCTCCATTTTTTCCTGCTGCTGCTACTCCAGAGAGGAGGAGGATTTTGAATCTGACTGGGATGATTCCTTTACCCATTTTCCCTAATGGTTTATGGTTGTGGTGATAATACCTCATCTCTTGATTCCACCTATGAAGGGACTCTCCTTTCAAGGCACCATCATAAAAGTTATGCAACATTTTCAGTGGGAAGGTTCCAAATTATTTCATGTTCTGAAAAGATTGTTTTAGAAATTTGAGTGCCTACACGCTGTGCCATTCCTCCTGTTTTAAAGTTTTTTTGGATGTTTTTGCTATTGGCTCCTTTAATCATGAGTCACATCCACCTGCATCAAAGAAACTGGACATTTTACAAGTTTCCAGTGGCAGTGAAGGTCTTGTATAAGAGTCTTACCTCAGATCCAGCTGTTCACTGAAAAGCCTACAGCAAAACTCCTTTCTTTCTCTAAAGTTTTGCCCACCAATAAAGACAGCAGATATATTGATGGATTCAGCAAAAAGATGTACATCTCTGCCAGTTTGTCTTTTTGGGTCATAATACCAAACTCGTATGATTAGATATTTTTTTGTAATTTCTGAGTAATTTGTGTAATGTCCCCTCAGATTTGGAGGACTCTGACACAAAATCTTCTGCATTGTCTTTTCAGCTCTGCTTCTGAAGTTTCTAAACGTTCTGTTAAATGCAGCTGCTTCTGGGTCTGTTTCTCCTAGATTGTCATGGCTTAGACTTCAGCCATTACCCGCGGATGTCAAAACTATGCTTTTGGAACTTCTGGATTCCCTACTGGATAAGTAACATCTTTTTGAATCTATTGATGAACTTTTCAAGAGACTTCAGGAGAAAGTTAAGGTCATGCAAGATTTTAAGCAAATCTTAATTTCTCCTGTTCCTAACTTCCAGATAAACTGCCGTACTAAGGTTAGTCCTTTTGTTGACAAGGAACACAAAACATCTCAGAAGGGTTAAAAAACAATAAAAGAAAGTTTCATGGCAAGTCCCAGCGGGATTCTAAGGTTTCTAAACTCTCCTTTCCTGACAAACCAGCTTCCTTTTATAACTGTCAGCCTTTGACCCCATTCCCTTCCACGTCAGCCATTCCTATGTTTCTAAGTGTCAAATGTTATTTCTAGTCTTCCAAACCAAACCGAATCCTTTTATTTAACTATCGGCCTTTGACCCCATTCCCTTCCACGTCAGCCATTCCTAGGTTTCTGAGTCTCAAATATTATTTCTAGTCTTCCAAACCAGGCAGTCCATAACATCAAACAAAACTTCTGTTCATCATCCAAAGTGGTTACCAAATGTCTTGGATTGCTCCTTCTTGACAGGGGAAAATATAATTTGTACCCCCTTATCTACTAAAAAGAGGCTTTTATTTAAGAATGTTTCTAGGTCCCTGCAAGGATGATATTTGAAGTGCTATTTTGAATCTTCTCTCAACACCTTTCTCAAATTTTCAGATTTAATGATGTTGACCTCAGTCCTTACCTCTAATGATGTTTCCCCAAGCATGTTGATGACACTGGATTTTAAGGAGTGCTTATCTTCACATTCCTATTAATATAACACACAGGAAATTTTTATGGGCCTGTCTCTCTTCAGATCACTTTTTCTGCTTTACCCCTTCATTTTTCAGCTGCACTGTGGGTATTCATAGTGTCATTGCCTTTTGCAGACTTTGAGGAACTCAACTCTTTCCTTATCTGTTTCTGCTCCTTCCCTAAATATTCTACTTAGGGATTACGATTTTGTTATGAATCTTCTGAGCAATTCTGGAGTTCACCTTGGACCTTAAAAAGTATTGCCTAAGTCCATCCCAGGGTCTGATTTTCATAAGATGTAGACTCCGTACTGTGTCAGTGACAGCTTTCCTTCTCTTCCTCTGGGATTAGTTTCAGAACCTCCTTCCCTTTAATGTGACCTCAGCAAGAGAGATTTTGAGAACCCTCGAGTACATGATATCAAAAAATGTCCATAGTATCTGTATGTCAGACTCTACATTAGGAAGATGCTGTGGTATATCAAGTTAATGACTTAAGGTTATCAAATCCAAATTCACACCTGTGTAGAGTGGAATGTGATACCTTTAGCAGCCTACACACATCCCTGTATTCCAGTTCTGAAAACCCAAATTAAAGCATAAGAAATGTAAATATTTTGGTAGCAATATAAGCTTTTAAAATTGTAGGAATATTGATGCCCATTAGTAAGGCATATTTTAACAGTGATTAAGCCACTGCATTCATAGTCTTTCCAGAATTCTGTAATATATTATAATGCACACACAACTAGAATTCTATTTTTTGCTAAACATTCACAAATTGTCATATCTTAAAAACTGCACAACTTAGGCATGTATTATTAGAACACTTTTATTAACCAAACATAAGCTTTCATATAACATCAAGAAATTCCTCAATGCATGTTTATTGAAATCTTTACAAAATATGAAAACATACACTTAATTGTGTAATTAGCAATATAAATAACACTGAATATCTCTCAAGATGTGCAATTTACAGTTTAAATACAATGACCATTTTCTTCAGCAACATCCAAGGTTTCACCTTATGCCATGCAATAGCTTGAAAGTTGCTTGGTTTTGAAATACTGAGTATATATGGAAATATTTCTTGTTTTCATAATTAACAGCAATTTCTCCAGTGTAGTGCAATATAAATTGAGACTGGCAATGAAATATTCAGTCTTCCACCATGGAATTTCATACAGTGCAACTCTGTGGCATGCAGGTGTCCATTATAAAAATATAAGCATAAATATGAAAATAACGATACCTGGCAAACAATGAATTTCTTTACTTTAGTATCACTGTAGGTTAACAATCTTAGTGTCATTTTGTTGATAATTCCTTACCCTTTGTAGTACTGCTATTATTGGTAAGTCACTTGGTTAAAAAAGGCAGACTCAGAAAAGGTCTGGATGCCATAAGGAGCTACGGGTGTTAACTGGAAGTGTATGAAAAGGTGTGCTATAAGCTTGAATTTCTTTGATGGATCAACCAAGCTTCATTTTACCTACGATTGCTTTTTCTGATTGTCTCCTTGCTGTTGGAGTTCGGGGGGGGGGGGTTGGGATTTGGTCAGCAAAGATTGAGAGAAGTGACCATAATGTAAACTGCCTCTGTTGACTAGCCTTAATTGCTTTGGACACAACAGTTCAATGAGACCTTGTTCTTCAGGCTTTGTATATCCCATCAAAAATTAACACTGTGGCAGATTTATTTAAGCAGATCTAGAGCAGACCCTCACAAGTGGATGCTGGGCAGAGGGGTCTTTCTGGACATTGCTCATCATTGGGAGTACTCCCCAGCTAGATATTTTTGTCTTCACACACAGCAGAACACTCAAGGCTGTTCTGCTCCAAAGTGTCATGCCTTCAGGCTTGGAGAACAGATATCATTCCTATTTCTTGGAAAGGGAGAGTCCCTTTATCCATACCCTCCACTTCCTCCAATTCCAAAAATCTTGTTGAATCCCTTTTGTCTCAGACAACATTGGTTTATCCTTCTTTCACTTGGGTCGTGGCAGTCATCACTAGTTACCTCACAGGACAGACTTACTTACACAGAACAATGGCTTTGTAATTAACTCCCACCTACATACCACCAATTTGACACTCTGGCTATAGAATTTTAATTCCTTTTAGGCACCACTTTACTGAGGATGTGCTTAAGGTTCTACAGGATACTAGAAAACCAACTACAATGAAATCTTGTTTCTAAATGGAAAAGTTTCTTTATTGTGCCTTAGAAAGAATTAGGACCTTTATCTACTGGGTATTCCTAGTACTGTTTGCTTGTGTGAGTGGCTCAAAACTGGACTGACATCCTTTAACATCAAAGCACATTTGTCAGCCATTCCTGCCTGCATCTGAATCCACCACTTTTTTTTTCTCATTTTGAGGTCAGACATTTTATGAAAGGCATTCTACACATCAAACCACCAAGGAGTGATATTATCCCTACCTGGGATCTGAACTATTGTCGTGGAGAAACTTAACCTATCTCCTTTTGAGTGTGTTCCATCTTTGTGTCTAAAATTCTGAACTTGGACTACTGTGTTGCTTGTAGCTTTTGCTTTTTGGGTGTCAAAACTGCAAGCAGTGATGGCCATTTCACCTTTTTTCTCATTTTCCATAAGGATAGTGTTACTGTTAGAATTTAATCCATCCTTTCTGCATAAAGTAGTCAGTGGGATTTATTTGTTAATGAGCTTTTTGTGACTCAAACCATCAACTTTATCTACCTTTTTTCTCCCTCCGCAGAACAAGGGAGAAAGAGAATCTTGTATTTCTTGGTTGTAAATAGCTCAGATTTTATTTTAGATAAAACCAAAACTTGCCATGACAATAGATGTCTGGCTCATCACTGTTGCAGTATTGCATCCCACCCTGTTTTCCCCCAATCTTCATTTTTGGGCTGAGGTAGACTGTTTTTCCTCCTCCTTTTTGAGTTGTGCATACATATATACATGCATGCATCTTCGTCTGCTTTTGTTCCTTGTTCTAGAGCAAACAAGTCCTGAAGTGTTTCATGCCTGTACATCCCTCATGAACCTTTTGCCTTTTTTGGGATGTGGCCATATGTCAGACTCACAGCATGAGAGGAATACGCCTAGGCTTTGGTATGCTGGCCAGATGTACAGCTATCCTTTGCAGGCTAGCCTATCTGTTAGTAATACTGCAAAATTGATCAGTCTGATGTTTACTGTTAATTTCTTACATAGCTGTACTGTGTGTATATATTTCATAGACATTATTTGTTAGGTAATATGCATTGCATCATATTAATATTAACCTTAATATATTGAACATGTCATGGACTTGTATTTCAAAAAGAATGCCTTATTACACATTCTGAAATGTGTGAAAAGAAAATTTCTGTCATACTCGTGTTTAATTTTTAAACAGTCTGTATATATATCTGTCTGGTTTCTTAAGTGGTATTCTATATGTGGAGAGTTTAACATGACTATTTACAATGGCTGTCTGATATTTCTGATATTTCTTTTGCAGTACAGTTCTGTTTGGAGACAAGACTGAGTGTCTCTGCCTTTAACATTTTAGTAGCATTTTCTGTCCCTTATAGCTACTGACTTTTAAGCCATCGCCACTGATATCCCTATTCATTCGCCATCATCAGGTTGACAACTGGTTTGTGGCTTGGTCATAATCCTGCAGTCGTCAATGTTTTATTTTCTATTTTTGGCCCTAACCTTTCTCTTCTTTTGCTGATGTGAGAACATGCAAATGCAAGGGCTTACTCTTTACCTTACCCTGTGAGTATGCATGTTCTAGCACACACTTCAAGAAGGCTACCATGTGGACTTGGCTCGGCAGGCCATGCTATGCACCAGTATCTCTCTCCAGTAGATGATGGCATTGTAGAGGGCTCAACCACCTCCCTTCCCTCAAAAATGTCAGGAAGTCACTGGCTGCTCACTGGGATGCTAGTTGATCCTAGATCATCTGAGTTCATGGCTGCTTCCATGTACACCATGGAGCCAACTCTGTATGACTGTCTCAGTTGCCACAAGCTCTTTTCTTGCAGCAGAACTGGTAATGACACTTCTGGTTGGTCATCTTCTCAGACCTTTGATTTTTGACATATTCGCATTCTAGAAATTAATGATTTCTTTTGTTCTGCATACCGTTATTGCATAGGAGGTTGGATCTGTTGCTTTCTAAGCTACATAAGCTTAAGGTTGCAGACTTTTCTGTGGTTATTGACATTTTTTACTTTGTCTCTAACCTGTCAGTCTGAAAGTCTTCTGCAGTTTGCGCCATGGTATTTGTTACTGATGTTTTTTCTTGCATTTCCTTTGCTGTTGATTCTCGGACATTGGCAATGTTGTGCTTTTCATCATCTGCTCTGAAGCCTTTAGGTGTGTCAGATTGGTGTCCTTACTGTAGAGCGTTTTATATTCTAAAACGTCAACGTGACAGTTCTCATAGTTTTTTGCTGCTGCTTTTTCTCGTTTTTTTCACTGCTCTGAGTAGATATTTCTTTTACCTCCAAATACAGCAAACCCATGTTGTTAAACCACAAATGTTCTGGAAAAGCATTAACAAACTTCTTCATCTAGGACAATCAGTCACCCCTAACCCTCTAGGCTCGAACCCAGATAATCCCATCGACACTGCCAACTCCTTTAACTCCTTCTTTACCAATGCCATCCAATCTCTTGCTAGTCATCTTACACCAGACATTGCAAACCTTCATAATTCATCTGTAAATCCTCCACCTTCCTTTCTATTCCATCCAGTGCCCACATCCACTATTTGCTCTCTACTACGTAAACTTAAACCTTCCACCCCCTCAGCTGAACAACTCCCAGCAGAATACCTTCAAATAGGTTCTAAATCTGTAGCCTACCCTATATCCATTCTTATCAATAGAACCATTAGTGAAGGAAATATCCTGTCCATCTGGAAGATTTCCTATATCATTCCTCTACACAAAGGTGGGAACTCAAATGATTTCTCTAATTTTCGTCCCATAGCCTTGCTATCTCCCCTCGCAAAAATTATGGAAAAGTGTATTCAGAAACAACTACTCAACCATCTGCTCCAAAATAAACTTCTGGCTAACTGTCAACATGGCTTCAGACCTTACCATAGTACCACCACTGCCCTGCTATCTTTTACAGATTGTATTAACAATAATTGTAACAACGGCCTTCATTCCTCAGCAGTATTTGTTGATTTATCCAAAGCCTTCGACATGGTTCATCACCACCTGCTCTTACACATCATGCAATCTCTGTCCTTAGATCTTACCTTGATAACAGGAAACAAGCAGTACTCTGGCACAATAATCTATCAAATCTCCTACCTATATCCCTTGGTGTCCCTCAGGGCTCCATATTAGGGCCACTCCTATTTTCCATCTACACTAATGATCTTCACTCAGCAATTCCTTACTCTACCTGCATTCAATATGCAGATGACTCCACCATTATCTGCTCAGCTACCTCTCAAATTGAACTGCAAACCTTGACCCAAAATGCATTTAACACTGTGGAACAATGGTTTACTAACTGCTGCCTCCTCCTTAGTCCCAAGAAAACAAAACTGCTACTCTTTTCTCCCCAACACGCAAGTCCACCCCCATACAATTTTCACTTACATCCAACAGTGGTACTGTTATCTCCCCAGACCCAACTACCAAGCTCCTAGGAATAACTGTTGACAACAGCCTCAACTTTGACACACACTAACACCACAATAAAAACTGTCAACAAGAAACTTGGATCCCTCTATAGAATCAAACCTTTTCTCACTACAACAGCCAGGACTGCTATAGCCAGAACTCATCTCATCTCTACTCTACTCTATGCCTCACTCATATTCACAAACCTTTCTAAAACCAACATTAACAAGCTCACTGTATCTTATAATAACATTGCTAGATTTGCTGCTGCCTCCCCTTACCATACTCATCACTGTCTAAACCTTTTACAACTTGATTGGTTAGAATTTCATCAGCATCTTCATCTTTCTCAGCTTACTATTGCCCATAAAAGCCTGTATCAACCCTCAAATACTCCTATTCTCTCAAGACTACTTACCCCCTACCATAATCCTAAAAACTTACGCTCAGCTAATAACCTACTGTTTAACACCTGTAGAGCTCATAACACCGTTGGTAAACTATGGAATCTACTACCTACTGAACTTACAACTCTCTCCTCTCATACACTTTTCAAAAAGAAGCTCAAGCTTCATCTCAAAAAACACTAGTTATGTTCCTGTATTACCCCTGACTAATTGCTTTATCCTCTAGCATTAACCACCTGCATCAACTTCCATTCACTTTCTAACCTTTTATTTATATTTTCTTTTTTCTGAATCCTGGGACTTTTAGTCTTCATAAGTCTTCACATATATTTCCTTATTATCAACATTGGTAACTGCCTTCCACGCTATACATTGTATATATTCTATGATGACTTTTTTTTCAAAACCTTACTTAAAATGTTTTTATCATATTATTCTCTAGACTTTTTCATGACCTTATTTAAAAATGTGTATCTTATATTTTTATTGTTATTATATTTCTCTTCTTTTCTATTTTGTCATTTTATATGTTATTGTTTTTTATCTATATTGTTTTGCACATGGAGCTTTTCTCCCCGGGCCTCTACTGAAAATGGACATGTATCCAGCTAGACTAGCCCGGTCAACAAATGTAAAATAAAAAAAAAAATAAAAAAAAAAATTTCCCAGTGTCCTTTAGATTGTGGATTATGTGGAGAGGATATTGACTCTGAATTTCTGACTTGTGTTTTGCAGGCTGCTGTTAGACATGACATCATCATGTATCCCCTTACTTGAAAATATAGAAGTTAATGCAGTATGTATGGACATGTAGTACTTATGGCTGCCAATTATTATTTCAGGGAACTTGGAGTAATAAACCAAACACATGCATTAAGTGGCTTTTATGAATTAGAACATATGTGCTAACTCTGCTCCATAAACAGTCTGGAAATGAGTGCCAGCATTTCTTCCTTTCAATTTCTGTCATATGCACTGCAAACAGGACAGCTCTTTAATGCTTGTTATGTGTTAACCTGTTGACATACCTTGCATTAACAGAATGTGTCACTTTTTCTTTGGACTTTGTTTCCCATATGTGATTCATGTAGCATCTCAATTACTCATTTTCTTCGATTAGGAAATAGTCTGTCATCTTAATATCAAGATTTCCACACTTTCTTTCTTGAAATAAAAAAATAAGACTGAAATTCTTTGAGTTTTTCTCAAGACAGCCTTTCCTTTGAACACCTAATAGTAGCTTTTCTAAGTCTGTATCCGTACACCTCTTAAAAATATTTCCATCTGAAGTTGGCAACTGTAGTATTGCTCAAAAAATTCCTAGCTGTTTTTTTTTTCCTGTTCTTCATGCTACGCCCAACAAATATGCTTTACTTGACATATGTGTAATTTCTTACCTCACTGGTATTTTGCTTTCAGAACAAAGTTTCATAGAAGTGCTTTGTACAAAGGCCTTTTTGAATGTGCCCACCTTAAACATCTTTAATGAGATTTTTTATATCCTTGTAGTAGTGTTGACAAACTTAAGTTTGTTTTGAGCATATCCTTTTTTCCCCATCTGTAAATGTTTTTGAGCTATAGGCATCTGGTCTGTTCTCTTGTAAGGTTATAGTTCCTGTACCACTCTGACTGGGTTCTGCTAACATAGATGGCAGATTCACATTATAATTAGCACTGAATCATTAGTAACTAGTTTCTTAAACCTTTCAGAATTCTTCTTTTCTGCTTATAGCTCCATTGTCACAATACATCTTGCTCTAATGGATTTCTTAAAGGCATAGTTTGTCACCCAGTAGATACAGACTTTTAAAAGATGCTTCATTTGTAAAAATTCCTGGAATTTGGACTTTGGCTTTTGCATTTGAACAGCAGTTTGGAGTTTTCCCAGATCAGCCTTCAGACCTTGTAATGTTGTAATGCAACTAATGTTTTTAGAGTTGTCATTTTTTTTTATTTTACATTTGCTCTTAACTTGAAATTATGCTTTTTCAGTCTGTTCAGCAGTGGTATCAATTTCTAGCTACAATATTCTTTTATTAGACCCCACATTAATGCACCATGCACAGTGGCACATAGTATAGTGCTGTCATCTCAAAGCAACAGGTTTTCCTGTTCAGTTCTTGGCTGTGGTGTCTTGTGTGTGGAGTCTGCTTGTCCTCCCTATGTTTGTATGGGTTTTCTCCAGGTGCTTCAGTTTCTTCCTGCAATCCAAATACATGCATTAGGTAGATTGGGAATTCTAAATTGCTCATAGGTTTGTGTGTGTGCATGTGAGTGGTACAGAAGGGCTAGCTTATTTGGTGGTTTGAACCCTAGCTGTAGATGGTTCACTGTTGGTGACACCCCAACCCCATGTGAAAAATGGGTTGTGGATGGATGGATTTTTCACACTGTCCAAGCTTTACCTGCAGAAACAGTTCTTTGAAACGTGCCTATTGCTAATGGAACATCAAATAGAAGTCTAGATAATCTGTACTTTTCTAATGAAATGTTGACTGTACACAATTTGAACCTTTGTTATCAAGCCGTATGGGCCAGAAATGCTGGTTACATCTGATACTGGGGTGGGGGTGGGACAGCAGTTAGCATTCTTGAAACCATGTCTTGAACTGTGTAACGAGTAGTTCTTCCTTCAGGCAAGAATGTTGTACTCAGTCTGTTGGCTTTAATTTTTTGCAGCTCTTTTTCTGCTCCCCTACATCATCCTAAGGCCCTCTGCTCACGCGGGCATTTCCACCCCCCAGGAATACCAGTAATCCTTATACCCCAATCCAATCTTCCTAAGTCTGTTATGTCCAGTTGTAAGGCTTAAGGGCATCCAGGTGATCTTGTCATTATAATCCCCTGTGGGGGGGGGGGGGTATTACTTTGTATGAGTGGAATGTCCAGAGGCAGGTCTGCAATGATGGTATGCATCATTTCACCCATCCTCCATGGTAGCTCAGCCATTCCCATTACCCATTTTGTAACGCACTTTAATGACAGTGTCTTCAGCTTACCCCCTGCCCATAGGATGGGAGCACCCATTTCCTCCCTCATGTTGCCTCAGATATCCAAGCTGCTAATCAAACCCAGATTTTCTGGGCTACAGTCAGGACTTTATGCTTCTAAACTATGGAGCTGGCTTCTGTTGGTTTTAATTGCATACTAATATTTAAGATAATCTATCTTCTATTCCTCTTCAGCTTTACCTCATATTGCTGAAAGTAATTTTTGGAGCATGTCAGTGGCACAGTGTATGGTTTTGGTTTGTAACATTATTCTAACAAAATTTTTAAGCCTGTGATTAGATCAGTATAATCATGCAAGATGATGATGTGGCTGTATACAGTGAGATGCATGTGTGACATTGTAACTGATTCTGTATGCAGACTGTATTTGATTTACACTGTGAATTTATTTTGCCATTCTTAGCTTCTCTCAATTCATAAAACTAGAATACCAGAATAATTTACTTTTCCTGTCCTATTTGAAAAGGAAGACTGAACTTTTTTTTGTACTTGTATGCCACAAGGTTTTGATCAGTGGTATTCTCATGGTCAGAATATTTTAACAATGTATACACTGCTGTTTTTCTGTCTCACTTCAGAGCTAGTTGACACCAGCTATTTAAGAGTGGGTTCTTGCCTGTATGTAGTGTCTGAATACTAGACCATGGCATGCCGTGGAGAGAGCATTGCAAGTGTGCTGGAATGTTGATATAGCAGACAAAATACCAATATTTAGTACTCCCTGTGTGTGAGTATGCATGTAAATGTTAGGGTTGGTTGTGGCCTTATTGTTATGGATAATGTTATGGTTAGAGATATGGCTGGCACTGTGGTTAGGGATACGGCTAGTGGAATAGTTAGGGTTGGAGTTAGGATTAGGGCTATGGTTAGGGTTAGTATACATAAGTGTGGAATGTGCAAGACGACTGCTGTGATTTGTCCATTGCACATTTCTAAATAGCATCAGAATTTATCCAATCTAGGGACCTAAACCTCACCTGCAACATAAAATAGGACATGTTGGTGGGACAGGCATGTGTCTCAGACTACTAGTCCTCTAGAACAGGCTTTTCAGGGCTTTATCTGTGTGAAGCAGACTACTTCTCTAGCCCAATTCATGCCTAACTTGGACCAGTGGATGGGGAACCGGAAATGTTCTCCTGATCTGGCACCTATGTCTCTGTTGGATAGAGACAACCTATAAAAGCCTGCGTACCCCTGCCCAAGCTTACATATACTTCTTAAAATAACCTTAAGTTATCAGAACTTGTTAAATACATTTGGGAAGCATAGCTAGACTTAAATGGCCCACCTGGAGTTGTTGGCCTAGTAATTGCATATGAAACCTACGACAAACCCCCCTGCAGAAGGTTTGTGTGTATACTAACTGTGACCATAACACTAATTCTAACCCTATCCCTAACCCAAACAGTATCAATCATTCACATTCATTTTTTGTGTCAGTGTTTTATTGACATTAGTTTGTCCTACTCATTATTTCATTTTCAGTTTTTTTTTTCATTCAGTGTATTGTCAGATACCTGTTTATAGTATTTTTCTGTCAGTATGCCAAGTTATGCATTCTGACCATTAATTAACAGCCTTGCATAATTGTTTCTTTGCTTCATATGCAATTTCAGAATTAACTGTGCCAGGTTTTTTTTTTTATTTCTGTTGTACTTAGAAACAGCTAATTTTCATATTTCTGTTCAACAATGTGAATTTTTGCCTTTACATATCTTTGCAAAATGCAATTTTCTCACTCAGATTCTGCAGAAAGAAGAGCTGGAGAGTATTTGCTGCCATGCTTAGTGCTACACGCTGCATTTCTTAATTCTTGGCATCTTCCCATTCTATTACCTTTCCCTCTGTAGGTATTTGCTTTTCAACACCTTGGTTCTTTTGCCAGTTTTCTCAATAAATTCCAGCTGCCCTCTTGCCTATTGGCAGAATCTCCTATTTTCAATCCCGTGTTGGCTTAGTTCTTAGAATACTTTCTGCTACTTTATGAATATAATAATCTGTATGATTATTGTTCTCCTTAAGGGTCTGCATCCAAAATCCCAGTCCGTCCTTGTTTCTTGAGCTTACCCCGATTTCATCATCATCCCTTTCCACTTTGAATTATAATTTTCTGCTTGTGCTATGTACACGAATCTTAACTGTGTTGCCTTGCAATACCTCTTCAAATCAGGTAATCCCAATCCACCTTGTTCTGTTGGAAGAATCATCTTCTTCCACTTAACTCTTGCTGTCTTCCACTCCCAGAAAAAATTCTTCAGCTCTTTACTATTATCCACGACTTCTCCTCTGGTTGATAAAAATATGCTTGACCTGTGTGTAAGACTTAAGAGACTAAAAACATTTTAATTGCTTGTATCTTATTGATATCCGTATAGCAGAACCTTCACTTTCTGTATTATCTTTTGTTTAGTCTCTTCCCACATACCCTTAGTTGTCACACCGGAATAATTTTTAATCCATAGTACTAAATACTTCATTTTATCATGCCCCAATAAATATGAATATTGCTGAACCAGTTCATGTGTGGGTACCTAATTTACCGCTGTTGCCTTTGTTTTAGCTTCATTCATTTTGTAAGATTGCATGTTTACTATTAAAGGTCTAGATGGTTTTCTCACAACCAGGTTTGGTGCATACACACAAATGTGCCCTTTCAGTTAACAATTCCTGTTGTGGAACACCATTCCATTTGCTTATTTCTGCTTTCATAAAATTAATAGTCTCTTCCTTCCAGCTTGTCTGGTACCGCTTTCCTTATGTGCTTTGTCCTTTTATTCTAGTATTTCTTGAAACATCTCTTATCATGCAGTCTTATATTCAGCCAGCCTTTTCTTCATTTTGATCTCTGAGTTTTGCAGTTTTATCACCTTATCTGAATATCTGTTTAAAGCTTCTACCATTTTTTTTCCCAGCCTTTTAGTGTTTGAGTTGATATACTCCATCAGTGTTTTACTTATTTTAATCAGGTGTCTGCAGTTGCCTTATACTTTCCTCTAGGTTACTGAAGTCATGTTTGGAGCTTATGCTGCTTTTTGATGAACAGCTGCAGTACTTTTCCCAGTCAGTGTTTCTTCGTCACCTTTTTGTAGCTGATTTTCCTTTAGGTCCTCAGTATTTCTTTTTTCCTGGCATCCAGGCAGTACACTTAGCTAGTTACTGAAATTTACCCAGAAATTTAGGTCCACTGGCTTTCTCTGCTAAGTTTATGTTATTGCACTGGGAGAGCTAGAATTAAGCTGATGTTCATAGTGTTGCACTGCTGCAGTCATAACACTAGGGTTATCCTGCCGTCAGGTGGTTCCCCAGTTGGCCTGAGTTCCAAAGTCTTGGTCCGGCGTCGGTTGCTGTCAACTCCTCCCTGACGTCAGTGTGACGGGTATATAAGATGCAGCTGATGCCATTTTCTTCAGTCTTTCTTGCCGCGCGGTGCCCGAAGCAGAAGCAGTTTGCAAGTGCCGGTTGGCCGACTCCTGAGATTTTCATTCCGAATCCAGAACCGAAGTCTTCTACAAAGCTAAGTACCCCATTGGGGAAACTTTTTCTTGCCTCAGACCGATGTCAGTAAAAGTTAATAACTGTATTTCTTGTGGGAACCAAATACCTCATAAGGATTTCCACTCCTATTGTATTCCATGCCTAGGCCCAGACCACGACGTCACTGGTTGTCGGTTTTGTGCTAGGTTTAACAAGCGCACTATTAAACGTCGGTTTGATTTTGCTCGACATTATTTTGGTAGAAAATTCAATTACACCATGCCGTCGGAACTTCCGACGACCGGATTACATAAAAAGTGCAAAGACAAGGACAAGCATCTGAGGCCCAAAACTGACAACGAGACCTCTTCTAGGCCGGTCGTCGGTTTTCTGGTTTTCAGCGAGGCGCCTACGCAGCCCCTGACAATCGCATCCACAGAACCACAGACAGCCTCCGACTCCCACGTGGAGCCGGCTGGGCCTTCAGACGCTCTATCTTTTCAGCCTACCGAAACTAACCCTTCTGAGCGAACCAAAGTAGCTGAGCAATCCACAGCTTCAGAGGGTGTCTTCAGACCTACCCAGTTAACCATTAAACCCTCTGCTAAGTCTAAGGCCCCATTAAAAACAAAGAAACAGATACAGCATTCTCCAGGACAGGCTTCCATGCCTAAGAAACAAATGCTCAAAATGGCCAAAAGCCTAATCACCCTGATCAGGAGGTCCCATCCCCCTCCTGATAAAAGCCCCAGACAGGATGCAGATTATGAATCTTCTGACCAGGTGTCCATTTCTTCAGATTCATCCTCAGACCTAGTATATTCCTTACCCCCTTATGAGGATTCGGATGCTGAGGAATCTATTCCATCAGCCTCTCCACCTGAGGACTACTCCTTTGGGGAGACCTTACATACCATGAGGGAGCATTTCCATTGGGAAGGCCAGGATTACTCAGAATCCAAGAAAAGGCTCAGAGACTTCCTTTTGTTGCCTCAACACAGACCCCTTGCTATTGCACCAGTGTTAGATATTGTGGATGATGTGTACACTGAATTCAGCTTAAACCCTGACTCCTTACCTCCAGCCCCAGTTAAACCTGATGGATATTACAGAGTCCCTGACTCTCTCAAATTTCTGTACAAAAACCCTGTTGCTGACCCTGAAACTATTTCTCAGGGACCCAAAGGGATTAAGGCCTCATCAGCAAAAACCCAGTTCCCTCTGACAGAGATTCCAGAGCATTAGACAGATGGGGAAAGAAAGTATATACGTCTGCAACTTTAGCAATGAGAGCCTTACATTGCCAGTTTCACATGCTAAAATATCAGCAATTTTTGATGTCTCAGTTGAAACAGAAGATGCTTCCAGATTCAGATCCTCCTAACTTTAAAGAAATGCAGGATTTATTGCATGCAGCTGAACAAGTGGGAAAACATACTTTGCAATGTGGGTTTGATTCCTTAGAGGCCTCCTGTAGAGCAGTAGTTACAGGCTCTGTCATTAGAAGGCATGCTTGGTTAAAGGAACATACATTACCAAATCATGTTAAGGCAAAATTATTAGACGCACCTCTGCAGCGGGATGTGTTGTTTGGAGTTAAGGCAGAGGCGATATTAAAGAAGATGGAGGATAAGGCAAAATCCATGCAAATGGTGAAGGATTTCTTACAGGTTCAGCCTCCTCGTTTTAGCAGAAATTGGCCAACAAAGAATTGGTCCTTTCCAATCGCAGACAGACCTCAAAGAGGCAGATACAGATGTCCAAGAGGTAGAGGTCAAGCACAAGGTCCTTACAGGCCTCGACAATGGGGTACACCAGGCCAGAAAGAAGGGGAAGACAGGCCACAACCTTATAAAAAGCAGCCTCAATGACTTCCCACTACAGCTGCCAAACAGTTCTCTCTTGGCAGCCCCCTTAGGAGGAAAACTGGCACTTTTCTATCACAATTGGCTTTGCATCACCAAAGACAAATGGGTTCTCAACATTGTATCTCAAGGTTACAGGTTCCAATTTCTCACTTTGCCAAGGTTAAAAAAAATGCCAAATCTGCCACCAAATCAATGGGCAGAGGCTCAAAAACAAATTACTGCACTCATGAACATGAGAGCTATTCAAAAGGTACCACCACAGGAGCAAGGACAAGGATTTTATTCAAGACTCTTTCTGGTTCCCAGAAAGGACAAAGCCTGGAGACCCATTCTGGATCTTTCTTCTCTAAACACTTACCTGGATGTTCCAAAATTCAAAATGTTGACACTACAGCAGCTTCTTCCCATGCTGGGCAAGAAAGCTTGGCTCGTGACTTTGGACCTCAAGGAGGCATACCTGCATGTCCCTATCAGACAAAACTGCAGAAGATACCTCAGATTTCAATGCACTATCAATTCTCTGCACTGCCCTTTGGCTTGTCTACTGCGTCCAGGGTCTTCACAAAGTGCCTGGCAGCAGTAATTGCATTTTGCAGACAAAAAGGAATTAAAATTTATCCATACCTGGACGACTGCATGATTCAAGCAGAGAGCAAGGACATTCTTCTAAAGCATCTGGCGTTCGTAAAAAAGTTAAGTTGCCTGGGGTACACAGTAAATGAAATAAAATCAAAACTAGTGCCCCCACAACAGATAATATTCCTGGGTGCCAGCTTGAACACAACGGCCCAGATGGCTTATCTCACGCCAGATAAGCAAGGACAACTGACTCAATACTTTCAATTGATGGCGACAAAGACCCAACTCCCTGCAAGAAAAATTCTGCAGGCCTTGGGCTGCATGGCATCTTGTATACTACTAATTCCATATGCCAGACTGCATATGAGGAAACTACAATGGTACCTAAAGAGTGTATGGTCTCAACACCGTCAAAGTTTGGAAACAGTTATACCACTAATTCCTTGCCTTCAACCAGAGTTTCGATGGAGAGCTCAAGCTTGTCACCTCAACAAGGGACAGTCTTTTACTCAACCCACAGCCAGGCAAACACTGACAACAGATGCATCGGATTACGCCTGGGGAGCACACATGGCAGGAAACTGTATTCAGGGCGAGTGGCCCACAGAGCAAAGGCATCTTCACATCAATCAAAAAGAGATGCAAGCTGTACAAAATGCACTTATAGCTTTCAAGGACCTGCTGCATCCAGGACAACTACTACTAAAGACAGACAACACCACAGTTATGTGGTACATAAACAAGCAAGGGGGCACGCACTCCTACCCCCTCTGCAGACAAGCCATGACCTTGCGGAACACGGCTCTAGACTACCAAGTTCATCTGCAAGCACAATTCCTGCCAGGAAAGAAAAACACACTGGCAGGTGACCTAAGCAGAAACATCATGGATCCCCACGAATGGGAATTAAATCCACAAGTATTCAGAATGATAACACAAAAATGGTGGAGCCTGGACATAGATCTGATTGCATCCCCAAAGAACTGCCAGCTACAGAAATTCTGCACAAGGAGTTACCATCCACAAGCATGGAAAGTGGATGCCCTCTCATTCAGCTGGAAAAACCTACAAGTATACGCTTTCCCTCCTTTACCTCTCCTTCCAAAGGTACTCATAAAAGCCAGGCAAGAAGAGCCAAAGATGATCCTGATTGCACCAGACTGGCCACACCAGCACTGGTACCCAATCTTAAAGAACTTAGCACAAGAACCACCCTGGATTTTGCCTCAAATCCCACATTTGCTGACACAGCACACCAATCAGATACTTCACAGCCAGCTAAAGACCTTAAACCTAGCTGTATGGAAAATTCCTTAGTCAGGCAAGCAATGCCTCTCTCCAAAGCTGTTATGGATGTCATTTTAGAGGCCAGAAGGCCTAGCACCAGGAAAGCCTACTCAGATAAATGGAAGAGATTCTGTGCCTGGAACCAGGCACGCACAGCCTTGACCCTCTTGTCCCAAACATTCCTCAGATACTTCAATATTTAACTGAGATGCTGGACAAGGGCCTCTCCTTCTCATCAATCAAGATCCATGCCTCAGCCATTTCTGCTCATTACAACACGGATCCACCAATTTTTTCTAATCCTTTGCTCAACCAGTACCTCAGAGGGGCTAAAAACATAAGACCACCCCGTAGACCACCTACCCCAACTTGGGACCTCAACTTTGTTTTGGAAAAATTAACTTTGCCTCCTTTTGAGCCAGCTAACACAGCAGAATTAAAATACATCTCTTGGAAAACTGCTCTGCTACTGGCAATAACAGAGTTTCAGAATTACAGGCACTAATGGCAGTGGAACCTTTCCTCATTTTCCACCAGGACAAGGGTGTCTTTAAGAACTAACCCTACGTTTATGCCAAAGGTGGTATCAAGTGTGGCTCTAAACCAAACTATTCATTTGCCAACTTTCTATCCAAAACCACAGAACAAGGGGGAGAAACTACTACATTCTTTGGACATTCACAGGCAGTTACACTTCTACTTGGACAAAACCAAAGCTTTCAGAAAATCTGAGCAATTATTGGTAGCATATGCTGCAGGAGCACAGGGCAAAGCCATTTCAAAACAGACTATTTCAAAATGGATAGGACATTGCATACGTTTCTGCTAATCTCACCATGGGAAACCTTTACCTAGCAGCATTAGATCTCACTCCACCAGGGCAACAGCCACTTCAACTGCCTACCTCAGAGGAGTCCCTACCGAGGATATTTTGGAAGCAGCAACATGGAGTTCTGTGCAAACCTTCACCAAGCATTACCATTTGCCTTTATACTCCAAATCCAGAGCTGGGTTTGCCACTGCTGTACTGCAGGGCCTTATAGCCACCCCTAATGCCTTATAGAACCAGCCTCCCTACCTCAGCTTTGGGATTCCACCCAAGTGTAATGACTGCAGTAGTGTAACACGATGAACATAGTAGAGTTTTGTACCTACCACAAATGTAGATGTTCGAGTGTAAACACTGCCGCAGTCCATGTTACCCTCCCTCCTTCCCCTCTTACTTGTTGGTACGTACCTATGCCTTCTACCCTTTACTACCTATGGGGAGTATTTGCTGGTAACTGAAAGTTGTTGTTTGCTTTTCTTATGTATGTTTTATTAGCAATTTGAATTGCCTACCTATGTGGGGGCACCTGACATCTGGGGCAAGAAAAACTGAAGAAAATGGTGTCGGCTGCATCTTATATACCCCTTTCGCACTGACGTCAGGGAGGAGGCGACAGCAACCGACGCCGTACCAAGACTTTGGAACTCAGGCCGACTGGGGAACCACCTGATGGCAGGATAACCCTAGTGTAATGACTGCAGCAGTGTTTACACTCGAACATCTGCATTTATGGTAGGTACAAAACTGTACTTTACTCACTGTGCAGCCATCTTGGAAGTCTTCTTTTCTCAGTGGTTTTGGTCAATTCCTTCCCACTTGGACTTCAGGATAGTTTGTATTTTGAGAGGAGCATCAGCTTACACCATCTTTGGATTTTTCTTGATGGAGTGTCATATACAGTAATATGTTGCAAAAGTGCAGTGTCATATACAGTAATCTGTTGCAAAAGTGCAGTCAATTTGGCAGTTCGTGTTTTGCATTGTGTTATCAGCAGTGCTGTCAATATTTGGTAGTCAATCTGATATTGAAGCAATTGTAAAGAGAAATAATTGTACAGGTTGTGGCAAGCAGATACTATGTAATGATTTGCTCATTTGGTGTCCGTTTTGCCTAGACCCATAGCACAATATGGAGAGCATTTGGCACGCTGACTCACCCCAAGAAGAATCTGGAAAAGATCAAAGTGTGTCCAGTAGTAGATAAGCAATTCACAAAGAAACAATGGGAGAATATGCATATGACTCCCAAATATGCAACAAAGTGTAGAAGATTTAGGATTTTTGCTTGGAAGTGTTTGCATAGGTATTTTTATAACCCAAGCAGACTCCAAAAAAATGTATCCTTGGGTGGATTGCAAATATTGGAGATGTAATGGGGAAGAAAGATGCAATTGGGAACATATTTTTTGGGAGTGTAATGAGTTGGCAGGCTTTAAAAATTCACTGTGTCAGAAATACTGGGTGAACAAATTAGTGTAACTAAGGAAATTATTTTTTGAGCTGGGATACAGGATCTTAGTTGCCTAGTCATAGTAAGACCTTGCCAAGTTTAACTTTGGTAGATGTTAAAAAAGCAGTTACTAGGAAATGGAATTCAAAGGCTAAGCAAACAATATTTGAAGTAGCGAGTGTAGTAACAGAGATAAAGTACTGGGAGTGGGATTTTTAAAAAATGGTAGGAGCAAATTACATAGAAAAATGGAAGTTGTAGGAGTAATACATGCAGAATAATGTTTTGGAGGAAAAATTAGGTTTAAGGAAAGGCAGAAATTGAGTTAGCAAGTTTTCTCCTTCAGACTTGGAGGAACGCTTAGTTTCTGATTCTCCTTGTGGGGTCTCTCTTTCTGAGAGCATTTCCAGAATGTGCAGGTGCTGTCAGTGAGAGAGTACTGATGTTTCTCAGTCCCTTAGAAAATAGTATGAACTGTTTCAGAAGGATTTTCCAGAACCTTCACGCATTCGTACAGTTCTGTTCGCTTTGGAGGATGTATGTGTCACTGTTTGTAATTTTCCTGATAGACAGTCTGATGGCCCTAAAGAGGCAGATAGAATGTATAAAGTTCCTCCATCTTATATGTTTCTATACCGTCTTCTCAAACCTTAGCTAGCAGCTATAGCTTTAGATAATCCCACTGTTGCTAGATATTCAGTTAATTTCAATCCTCTTCTCTTTGACAAGGCTAGGTAGATACGTATGGGGAAAATGTGTATGTTTCTGCAACTTTGATTTCCAGAATTTTAAATTGTCAGGCTCATATGTTAAAGTTCGTTCTAATTGTGAAATTATTATGACTGTTTTGTCTGTAGTTTTTTTTTTACTTGTGAGGAAAAAGCTGCTTTAAATAATTTAGTTTCTTCCATTGTACATGTCCCAAGTCATTGTTTACAGTGTGTGTTTGACTCCATTGATGCTTCTTCCAGGGCTGTGGCCACTGGTACTGTTTTGAGGAGGTTTGCTTAGCTGTGTTCTCAGAACCCTCCCAGGTGATGTGAAAATTGAGATTTTAAATTCTTCTTTGGATAGAGATTTCGTTTTTTGTTCCTTTGCTGCAGAGGTTATTAAAAAGTTTGAAAGTGGTAAGTTGATGCAGGGCATCTCTAAGATTTATAAGCCCTCCTTTTTCCAAATTTCCTAAGGGATTCTGTAACCCCTTCATCTAATTTTGGCAAACACAAACTCAGTTTCAGCATAATACTGGTAAACAGCCATTTAAGACGAAATGGCAAGAGGGTTCCATAAAGAATTCAGGAAACTCCCAAAAGCAAAGACAGTCCGACAAGTCAGATTGACTGTTTAAGGGGCCTCATCTGCACCCCCACCTTGGCAGTCCCATTTTCCCTTCTAGAAGGTCTGAATCTCCACTTTGCTCTTTGGCAACAGATAGTCTCAGACAAATGAGTTCTGAAGATCTTACATCAAGTTTAGAGCTGGCAATGGAAAGAAGCCCCCCTTTTCCATAGGGTAGCTTCTTCCACTACACCAAACTCCTGTATTTTCCCAGTCCTTCAACACATGCTGTACTAGGGAGTGATAGAATGAGCTCCTCCTTCCCTGGTTGGCATAGGTTTTTTTTTCAGGGATGTTTTTAGTGCCAAAGAAAAAAGATCCTTGAAGACCAGTTCTGGATCTTTATTTCTCAAACCTGTTTGTGATACTGCCCAAGTTCTCATCCTGCTATCTCTTCTTCCTCATTTAAGTTTCCTGGTAACACTAATTTTAAAAAAATCCTCCTCACATTCCTTGTTATCTGCACATCAGGCATTCCTTAAGGTTTTGTGTATCTGGATCACATTGTCAGTTCTCTGCCTTACCCTTTGAGACTATCCACTGTACTAAAATTATTCAGTGCCTAGCACTAATTGTAACTCATTGCAGGCTACAGGGTAGCCACATTTTTCCATATTTAAATGACTTGGCTTATCTTTGCAGAGTCATTTTCAAAGTGTCAGGAGTCTTTCACTTGGATAAAAGATCTCTTGCACACTCTGGAATTCCAAAAGAACATTTAGATAGCTTTTTTGACTCCTTCACACGGGATTGTGTTACTGGGGTGTCAACTAGACACCTTAATTAATAGAATTGTCTTCCACAGAAAAAAAAATCCTACACACGCACACACCTACACCTGCATATATTACCAAGGTTTTCCACTCAGACTTTGGTCACTCCAAAGGAATACTTCAAAATTTTGGATCTCATGGCATCTCTAATTGTCATGATAGTCCTGACAAGACTTGACATGAGAAATTTATGAAGGTATCTGAAGTCTCTCTGATCCTAGCACCAATATTTGTTGTCTTTTCAAATCCTATTGCTGAGTTTCAGTAGAGAAATCACTTGATGGAGATGGCAAATATCCCTAAATCCAGGTTTCCCATTCTCTCTCCCTGCTGCAAAGCAGTTGGTCACTACAGATGCCTTGACTTTTGTTTGGGAAGCAGTTTCAGGAGGGATAAGTGCAAGGTTTATTAGACACCAAGGACACACACAAGCATGTGAGTATTAGAGGTGCTTGCCTTGAGCAAAGCACTCAACATTCTGAGTTATCATTTGTCCATGGGACCAATTCAAGTTGTTACAGACCATACTACAGTTGTGGTACATCAGCAAGCAAATGGGAAAGGTCCCCAAGACCTCGTCAAGCTGTTATAGACCATACCACAGCCATGCTACAACAGCAGGCAAGGGCATATCTCTCAACCTGGAAACATCAAAAATCTGGACAAGGCCCATGAAAAATAAGTACAAATCTGTATGCTGATTAACATACAATTTGCATACATAATTATGTAATCCCGCCCGCTCCTGTGGAATTGTGGGATACCAGCTTTCAAATGGAAACTGAAGAACAGACAACCAAAATATAGCACCTGAGTCCCCCTGCAGTCATTCCAATGTCCCATTACCTGGCAATTTCGCCCCATTTACCATAAACACTAATGTGCATACTGAATAAATTACTTCTACAATGATTATTTGAGTTTTATTTTTTCATTTTTGTAGCACAATGCACAAACACTAATTGACATCTAATTGACAAACAAAGCAATACTGTCTCACAATGAAAACAGACTTGGCATTAAAACTTCTCTCATTCATTGAAACAACGCTGAAACCCACACCACATCCAAAGAAAATGCATCTGGCCACAGTAGCCAGTGGTGGATAAAAATGACCTTTGGGCTGTTTTCAAATCATAGGTCCCTTGCACAAAAAACAAGAAACATACATGTTTTCTTTGATACACCTTCCTGACTTTATTAAATTATATTCCTTGTATAATACAGCACACTTATTAGACTTAGAGCGCATTTTAAATTTATTGTTTGAACATTTTTTCAGTAGGCAATGAAACAAAATGCATGAACCAATAAATGACAAAACTGCCCAATTCAGAAAATTTCCATCATAAATCTCTCTCTCTCTCTGTGTGTGTGTGTGTGTGTGTGTGTGTGTGTGTGTGTGTGTGTGTGTGTGTGTGTGTGTGTATGTATGTATATATATATATATATATATATATATATATATATATATATATATGTGTGTGTGTGTATATATATATATATATATATATATATATATATGTAATATAATATAAATATATATAAATATATATATATATATATATATATATATATATATATATATATAGAATGACAGTAGTGTAAGCCATGGGCATCTTGCATAGCTTCTCAAACTTATTTTTAGTTTCAGTTTTTTGCTTGACGTAATCTGATTTGTGTTATCAGACCAACTCAATAGCTGTAAATGCACAGCAAAATAAACTAAGCGAACTGCATATTTTAAGACTTCCAGTTTTTAGTCCAAGTATTGACAGACCCTCTCCTACATTCATCCTGAAGCATCAAGACTATCATTGTAATCCAGGTGCTGTTAACTGGCCACTCTTGCTACTCCACTGTCTGCAGTGGAAAAATGTGTTTTATCTTGAATGCTGGAAAATGTACTGTACTTGTTTAAAAATATTTTCTTATAATGCAGCACAGAACAACATAATTCTGATTTTCTATTCCAAATTTGGCTTAATGATATTTTTTGCTCTTTCCACTGAGGCACAAATGCGCTTGTGCCTGATGTTTTCTCACTTCTGTTGTATCTGTAGCTATAACCTTGACTTGTTACACTGACCCCCTTTAAAAGTACAACATAGTACAGCATCAGCAATGCAGCTACATACTATGGGAATAGAACCCCCACGGCCTTCTGCATCAAAAGCAAATATTTAACATGTTATGCTTTTAACAATGCAAGCCGAATCAGCATAAGCAACACTAAACTTCTCTTCCCCTGAAGCTCTCAGCTCTTTGTAAAATCCACTCGACGCACAACAGTATTGCTCAACTTTGCAGCACTGGAAATCTGGAAAAATCCAAAATTTGTTTGGGGGGGGGGGCAAAAGCCCCAAAACCAGGGACACGTTTTAAACATTACTTGTATAATTTGGGAAAGTTTCTAGAATAATATGTTACCACTATGCGTTTCACTGCCAGTTTTCACTGCTAAGACTTGAACCCAGGACCCTGTGCACTACAATCAGAGCAACATACCACTATGCCAAATCAGCAGTTCCCTGAACAATAGGAAGACTGAAACTTAAATGGGTATCATTTAGTGAATTCAGTTCCCACTTCTCACCATAGCTCACAACCTCTTAGCACAAAAAACCTGGACAAAGCCAATAATGTGAGAATACAGAATTCAGTTTTTACTTCTCACCATAGTGCTCAACCGCTTAGCACAATAAACCCGGACAAAGCCAGTAATGGGGGGATTACAGCCCCAAAAATAGGGGCAAATGTCAAATACTGATCTTATAAACTTGGAAAATTGCTAGCATAAAAGGTTTTGTGTTGTATGTATTTTCTGAAGAATATGAAGTCTGAAACTGAATGTCTGTCATTATTTAGTGACTTCAATCCTTCACTGATTTGCCACAAAAATCCACAACAGATTTTATAGGAAGAGAACAAAAATGAGGCATAAATCTGCTAGCCACTAGGTATATTCACCTAGGGCATTTTACATACACACACACACACACACACACACACACACAGCTATTAATAAATGAAAATGGCCTCTGCTTCTAATTACACACACCCTCTGTTAATGGCTAATGAAAACGAAAAACGGCCTCTGCTTCTAATTATACACACCCTCTGGTTGCTTCTAATAACGGAAAATGGCTGCTGATTCTAATGAATGAAAATGGCAGCAGCAGCATATTCAGCCTCGCATACCTCTGCTGCGGCAGCTCTTCCTACCTCAGCAGGCAGTTCTGCTTCGTCCATTCCTCCGGTAGGGACACACCCTTCCTTTTCATAATGGCAGCTTGCAGCAGCATAGATATCCACCCTTGATTCCCGCTAAGGATTTGGAACCTTTGAGCAGCCGGAAATACATGCATGTTGAGCCCTTCAGCTCAATTCAAACAGGCTGTTTCTGTCTCATGGAGCTGATGTCATCGCACACGTAATGATGTCAGCTCAAAAGCCAGGAAATAAAATTTAAAATAAAGCACCGGGAAATCGGAAATTAAGGGGCACCCCATTATTTGGACCCCAAAACTCTGTAAAAACTGAGTAATTCGGTATAGTTGGGAGGTATGGGCAAGGGGGAACCAAGTTACAGGCATCTTACATTCTGTCAGAGCAAAACTGTGTGGCAGACAAGTTGAACAGGACATCTCGTGAATGGAAACAAGATCAAGAGGCCTTCCAATAATTGGTTCACCTGTGGGGAGTAGTAGTAGACCAGCTTGCCACATCTCTGAACAATCGGATGGCAGGACTCTGCACCAGGCCTCCATGTAAGAATGCCTGGAAGACAGATGCCTTTTCCTTTCCTTGGACAGGAATGTTAGTTTGTTTTTCTAGCCTTTCCACTGATATCCAGAGTACTTCTGAAGATTCAGAATGAATCCACCTAGAAAATTGTGGTGTCTTCCTTCTGGCCCAAGCAACAGTAGTTCTCCTTCCTTTTGGAAATGGCCAGGGGCAATTACTACAAGGTTTCTCTTAGAGTGGATCTGCTCACACAGGATAAGGGGTGTTTGATACACCTTGATCCCAATCAACTTCAACTGACTGCCTGAATTCCCTTTAGGCACCCATTTACTGAGGATGTGCAGTAGGTACTAATGGAGGCAAGAAAGCCTGCTACTAGAAAATCATATATTAGCAAATAGAAAAAGGTTATCTAGTTGCTGCTAGCAACATAGTCAGCAGACATGTTCAGGGTTAGTTGTTCTCTGGTTTTACAATATTTGTGAGAGTTGCTATTGCATGACTTTTCTTAGTCCTACATCAACGTTCATTTATCGGTCATTTCAGAATGTCTGCCCAGGGAGCCTCATCTTTCAATGCATTCTTTTTGTAAAATGTTTCTCAAAGGGGTTTTGGGTAGTGGCCTCCAAGAAAACCAGGGGCCTCTCCCTGGGATATTAGTTTTGAATTGGTGAATCTAACACTTGCTCCATTTTAATCAGATAATGTGTATGACTTGAAGTTGGAAAACTTATTTTGCTGATTAGTCTGACATCTGCAAGAAGAGTATCTGACTTGCAAACTCTTACGATGAGTCAACCCTATCTCATTTTTCATAGAGACAGGGTTTCTTTGAGAACTAATTATTTTATGCCTAAAGCGGTATCAGAGTTTACATTTAAACTAAACTATCCAGCCCCTCGTTTTCTTTCCTGAACCTGCAAATGAAGGAGAAAAGGATACTTCATACCTTGGAAGTCCACAGACTAGTTTGGTACTCTTCAGATAGAATTAAATCTGTCAGATCTACAGATCAGTTGTTCACTTCATGTAAAGGTAAGAAGAGATAACCTGTGTCAAAACGAGTATTTCCAGATGGTTACAAAAACTAGTAACCAGAATGAAGACACACTCCACCTTCCAAATGGTTGTCTCAAGCTATTACCTTTTGTTGTACTCATCATAACAGAGCTATTTCAGTGTGGGTCAAGGCATACTCTACCAGGATCTTGGCTTCATGTATTCCTTTTTGGTAAAGGTTTGAGTTTTAAAAGTAATCTAGAAGCAACAACTTGGTGTTGCATACATACATTTACAAGGCATTACAAGCTTGATTTTTTTTTCTCTGTGTCTAGATCAGGCTTTGCTAGGACCATTCTCCATGGGCTTCAGGACCCTTGCCCTGCCACCTCCCAAATGTAGTAAGCCAAGATAGTCTGTCCATATAGCTTAGGGTACTGCAGCAGTGATCAGTATAATGAGCATAGTAGAGTTGTACAAGTAAACTTACCACAACAGTAGATATTCAAATGAGCACTGCTGTTGTAGTCCCTTCCTCCATCCCCCTTGTATTTTCGTGTTCGTGCGTTTATGCCAGGGTGTGAGAATGTTTTTTTTTTTTTTTTTTTTTTTTGTTCCTATCAATGTTCTCCAAGGACTCAGCCTGTGAAGGGCTTGGTGCCAAAACCTGTCTTTTTAGTAAGATCAAACTGACAAATAGTTTGGGTCTATGGAGGGTGCTCTGAAGCTTTGGAAGCTAGCCTGCTATTTTCCTTTTTTTAATAGAAGAAATATCTTTATTAAATTATCACAAATAGCATAGGTAGTTGTACATTTATATAAATAAAAACAAACCATATTGACAAACTTTTAGTTGCAAACATTATACATCACTTGTAAACATTACATAGCTCATTCAAATCCTGCCTTCTCTTAAACCTCATTCCTCTGCATGTATTTTCCCATAATTCCCATTTTTTATGTAATTTGCTATTACCCTTTTCTAAAGATCCCAGTTCCAGTTATTTTATTTTTGTTACTACATTCACTACATCTAATACAGTTGGTTTAGACTTTTCCATGTTCTAGTAAATGCTTTTTTTGGCAGCCACTATAATTACTCAGCAAGGCCTTACTATGTTTAGGCAATTCCGATTATGTAGCATAGCTCAAAAAACTCATTTCCGTAATTAAATCAGTTTGTTCACCAGTATTACTGAGAGAGTAGTCTGCAGGGAATATTTAAAGTTTGCCAACTTATTACACTCCCAAAAATTTTTTTCCAATTACCTCTTTCTTCCCCTTCACTCCTCCAACATCTGAAGTCTACCTGAGGAAAACATTCTTTGGAGTCTACTTGAGGTATACAGTTACCTTTGTAAACACTTCCAAGCAAAGATCCTAAATCTTCTAGACTTTGCATATTTGGGAGACAGGCTTACATCCCTTCTTTGGATATGCAATTCACAAAAAAATTAAAAATAAATAATAATCTCCCGTCCCAATCCCCTCTGATGGATTTTTATAGTCATCATGCAATAGTTTGTATGCTGTACTAATTATTCCTTTTTTATTAGCAGCTTCTGTTTTGGATTATACTAAAAACTCTAGTACTGATGACCTTTCATTTAGAATCTCTCTATGTCTTTCTGTTTGCCTAATCTCTGATATTCCTTGATAGGGAAGGCAATTTCTAGTCTGCAGTCCAGATAAATTCTTTGCCTCTGCTCATTCTGTTACTTTTCCATCTCTTATTTGCTTCCAATACCTTGGTTCTTTTGCCAGTTTTCTCCAATAAATTCCAAACCCGTCTTGCCTATTCCCTGTATCCCTAATTGCAGTCATTCCTGTTGGCAGAATCTCCTTTCTCCATTCCCATGTTGGCTTAGTTCTCAGAATACTTTCTGCTACTTTATGAATATAATTTGTATGGTTATTGTTCTTAAGTATTTGTATCCAAAATGCCAGTGTCACCCTGTTTCTTTTTTTAAATACATTTATTTAGTTTTCATTTGTGACATAGGCGCATTTACATTTATATAAAGGTAATCACTATATTTACAAGTTAACATTAACAAACGTTATGCTTCACATATATTGCTATATATCATATAATCTAAACAACATTACATAAATTATTCAATTCCTGTCCCATTTTTTAAACAAAAAACAGCTTTATTAAGCCATTACATATGATACAAGTAATCATACATTTATATAAATGAGAAAAAAAAAAAACACCAACACAATCCTAGTTGCATTTTACATCACAAACCATACTGACACGCTCCCAGTTCCAAACATTATACATCACTTATCTACCCAGTTGTTCAGCGTCTCATTGTTTCTTGAGTTCCCCGTTTCATCATCACCCCTTTTCACTTTGAATTATAGGTTTCTGCTTGTGCTATTTATAGGAGCCTTAACTGTGTAGCTGTGAAATACCCCTTCAAATTGGGTAATCCCAAACCACCTTGTTCTTTTGGAAAAATCAGCTTATTCCACTTGACTCTTGTCATCTTCCCCTTCATCTCTTTATTAATTGCTATCCACAACTTCTCATGTGGTTAATAAAAATGTCTGATCTATGTATAAAACCAAAGGGACTTAAAACATTTTAACTGTTTGTATTTTGCTATACAGAGCTTCCAGTTTCTCAATTTTTGTATTCTCTTTTGTTTAGTCTCTTCCCGCATATCCATAGCTGCCATGCCTGGATCCTTTTTAATTCATATTCCTAAGTAATTCATTTTATAATGACCCCCCATAAATGTGGATACTGCTGAAACAATTTGTGTGTGGGTACGTAATTTACAGCTGTTGTCTTTGTTTTTATCTTCACTAATTTTATAACCCAAAAAATTTGAAACTGCCTCAAAATGTTCCACAATACTGAAATGTCCTTTTCTGGTTTTATCAGGTATAAAATAATATCATCTGCAAATAGAGACAACTTGTTTTGACTACCATATCAATTATATCCTTGAATTTCTGAATCTCTTATTTTCTTTGCCAATTGTGTAATGCAAATAAACAAAGGGGAAAGAGGACACCCCTGCCTGGTTCCTCTGCTCAAACAGAAATTATCAGAGAGAAACCTACCCATTTTAACTTTTGCCTCCGATCCCTCATATATCCTCCTAATCAACCTTATAATTTTGTCATGGAACACAAATGCTTCTTTTGCCTTGCTCATAAACTACCAGCTTACTCTGTCAAATACTTTCTCTGTATCAAGACCCACCATCAACAATGGTGTCTTCGTACATTCTGCTTCCCTCTGGATCATCAGTGTTCTGTTAATGTTGTCCATCTCTATCAATTTTAGCATCACCTTTGCCATTCTTTTAGACATTATAGACTTAAAAACTTTATAATCACGGTTTAGGATTGAAATGGGCCTGTATGAAGCTTGATCTAATGGGTGTTTTACCCTCTTTTAGGTATAATAGCCACCACAGCTTTCTTCAAAGATGTTGATGCTTCTCTCCTCCTCTTAAAATACTGTTAAACAAAACCTTCCAAATCTTTATGAATTTTTTCCCTCCTAGCTTCCAAACTTCCACAGGAATACCATCTATTCTTAGAGACTTTCCTGTAGATTGGTTGTATGTCACCATTTTTATCTCCTCTTTTCTTCTTATCTGTTAGTAATTGAGTCTAATCTACCTATAACATTGTCATATTTAATTCTTTCATAAGCACTTCCATTTATACCTTTTCTTGATTTTTATATTTTTATGCTTTATACGGACTTTCATAAAATTTTCAAAATATTTCTAGAACCTCTGCATGATCTCTAGTCACCTTCCTTGTTATAGGCTCCCTAAGCTTGGCTACAAACCTTTATACTTTCTGTTGCCTGAGTCATTGGGCTAAAAGTTTTTGTGCTCTGAAGTTATCAAAAAAAAAAAGTTGCTTAACCGCAATCTTTCTAAATTCTCGCACATTATCAAGGTAATCCCTTATTTTCCATTTAGAATTCTGTAATTGTTTTTCTTCTTTTGTGAGATTCCCCTATTATGCAATACTTTACCATTTGTCAGTCCCTTTAAATAATTATTAATGTTAAGTTGTCCTAATCTCTCCTTCATTCTTGCTGGTTGGGTTCAGAGCCGATCCTCTGCTTCGACTTGGCCGTTTTACTATAGCTCGAGAGCTTATACTGGCTCGAGGCTAACCCATATCCTAGCATGTTTAACAGTAGCTACCCAGATCTCGTTAGCCGCTTGCAGCGTCGGGATTGCGACTACTGGCTAAGGCTAAGTTTTCAATTTTTTCATGTTTTGCTGTCTTCCTTTATAAGGATTATTAGCAGTTATTTACCTTGTTGGTGTCTGTTTTGGTCCCTGTTTGGACCAAACAACCTTCTGACCTTCCTCAGCTGTTTCTTGGTTGTTCTTGGCCGTCGTTTTTCGTAGGTCTTGCTTTTCTCTTGAGCCTGTTTAACTTAGAGGGTTCTTCTCCTCTTTTCTCACTTTCTGTTGGGGTTAGCCATTTAAGTTAGAGGCTTTTCTGTTGGGGGAGTCACCATTTTACTCAGAGGCTCTCCCCCTTCTTCCTTTCTTTAAAAAAAAAAAAAAAAAGAAAAGTTATCCTTGTTTGTGATAGTGTTTGTAGTTTTGTATCGCTAGTCGTTACAGCCTTGTTTTTCTGCTGTTTGTGTCTTCTAGTATCCAGCATATCCAGAGAGTCATAACCCTCCGGCTTTAAAAAGTGCGACTCGTGCTGCCAAAAAATGTCCCTTACAGATGGACACATGAGTTATGTATACTGTTTAGGACTCCTGCTCTGTCACACTTTCAGTTCCAAAGTCCTGCAGGAAAGAAAAAAAACTGATTCTGCGTGGCCTTCTGAAGAACCCTCAGGATCCTTTGTCTCTGGTTCCTCAGCCAGCTAAACAGTCTGACAAATCTCCTAAACCATACTCGGTGGTTCCAATTTTGGAAAAACCAAAATCTGCTGTCAAATCTTCTGCTCTGTCTGTTCCCAGTGTCGGCTCCAACAAAGCTAAGTCTCTGGCGGGTCCATCAGTGTCTTCGGAGCCATTCCGGGCCCATAAAAGAACCAGGTCTCCCTCTTTGGAGCCAGTGCGCTCTGCTCCACAGTCTCCTTTGCTGCAATCTGTGGGAGGCCGTCACTGGTCCTCCTCTCGGTCCTCCAGGCTTTCAAACCATGATGTGGAGAGTGTGTTTAATAGGCTACTCAAGTTGCAGGCACTTTCCAAATTGCTATCGAGCCCAGCCCATAAGGAATTGGCTCCTTCGACCCATCCAGCTTCTCTATCTGTTCCTCCTCCGACTCTCTTGAGCTTGGAGCTGGACTGCATGAATGTTGTGGTGGTGGAACCGTCGGCTCCGGTTACTTTTCCTTTATTGGTTCTGACTCCCGCTCTGATCTCCTCGATGTCTCGGTCCATTGAGGGATCTGGGCGCTGAAGCTGTCTCATCAGCTCCGAGGGGATAAGTGGCACCGGACCCTTGTCCGACCCTGCTCTCACTCTTGGTGCTTCGGCACAGGTGAGCTCGTCTCCCACATCAGCCTTGGAGCCGTCACTCTCTGTTCGTATGAGATCTCCTGGCTCTTCATAGCCGGAGGCTCCTTTGGCTCCGGACCGTGGCACTTTCGTGGTGATAAGGAGCATGCTGTCACCTGAGACCACTCCACTCTCAGCTCCATCGGCTCCTTCTCCCTCGATGCCTGTGCCTGCTTTTGACCCTTCTCCTCCCTCCAAGCGTAGTGAACCTATACCTCAGGACGCCCCATTGGACGACCCCACTTCTTCTGAAACCTCCCCTGAACATTCGGAGGAGGTCCCTCGGAAGAAAAAATATAAGAGGAAGCATCTGGACTACCCTGACTCCATCACTTCAGACTTGGATGAATCGGAGGGGTCCCCAAGGTCCCCCTCTGATGATGTCTCCTTTTCAGACATCTTGGAAATCCTTAGCTGGAAGTCCCTAGCCTTCTGAAGATGTTTGTCAACCTGGATGCATTTGATTCCCGACCCTCCACCTCTTGGGTGTCTCTGCCTTTTGACCCACTTCTCTCTGTAGTGAGTTGGAAGGCATGGAGCACTCCAGAGACCATGGAACCAGTTCCATGGAGACCTAATAAATGTATAACTGCCGCCGAAGACAAGTGCTTTCTTTCCAAAGAGGTTCTTGTTAATGCTATGGTGGTGGCAGCAGCCACTAAGAAGGAACTTGCGGAAACTTTATCTGTCCATCCACTGAACAAGGAGTCCCGTACGATGGACAGGTCTGGGAAGCGTATGTTCTCTTCAGCGACCTTTACTCTCAGGTTGCTGAATTATTTGTCACACATCATGCGACTTCAGAGGGATCTCCTGAAGGAGTTGGGAGATGCCATGCAAGATCCTACAGCTGAGGGAGTTGCGAACAGGGCAGCTTCCCAGCTTGCAACCTTGACTTCAGTGGTTAACTCCTCAATGAGGCTCATTTCCTACGCAGCAGATGGAGCGAGTAGGTCAGCAGGTACTGGAGTTGCTTTGCAGAGACGCTCCTGGATGCGTCTTTGCCAATTTGAAGAACCCTTCAAGTCTTACTTTACCAATACCCCTTTTGATGGTTCGTCCTTGTTTGGGCCTCAGGTAAAAGAGACTGTCACCAGGTGTGAAAAGGATGGCAAGACTCTCTCTGCCATGGGAGTCCGTTTTTCCACTCCATCTAGACCCTACCCTAAAGGTCAGAAGAGTGGAAAAATGTGGTTTTGAAAATCCCAGGGAACTTCGCCTGACACACATGGAGAATTTTCCCCCAGGGGCAGAGGGGGAAACAATAACGGAAGACGCCGGCCTCATGATGGGGGGATCCGCAACAGCAGGGTGACAGAGATATGTTCTCCACTAGGCCCTTCCAAGACTCCTGAAGGAAGGCCTGACTGTCCACCTTTTTAGGCAGTCGGGGGCAGAGTATCATTGTACCAAACAACCTGGCAAACTTTTATGAAAGATGCATGGATACTGTCAATAATATCCAGGGTTTACAAAATTCCCTTTTCCCAGTTACCACCCTCAAGAACAAAGCAGTCTATCCCAGACATTCCATCCAGTCTTTGGGATCAAGCAAACCTAGAAGTACAAATGTTGCTAGAAAAAAGAGCCATCCAAAAAGTCCCCACAGACCAAATCGAGTCCGGAACTTACTCAAGGATGTTCTTCGTGTTTCACTGTTGCAGTCATTACATTTGGGTAATCTGCTGGCAGGTTGCCCTCAGTCGATCTGAATAACAAAGTCTTGGGTCCTGCGTCGGTTGCTGTCTCCTCTTCCATGACGTCAGGTTGTCAAGGGTATAAAGCATGCAGCTGACACCATTTTATTCACTCTGTCTTGCGCACGGTGCTTGAAGCAGTTCGCAAGTGCCGGTCGGCCGACTCCTGAAATTTTCATATTCGAGTTTCAGAACCGAAGTCTTCAAACTAAAGCCAAGTACCCCATTGGGGAAACCTTTTCTTGCTCCTTACCGATGTCAGTAAAAGCTAATAATTGCATTACTTGTGGGAAACAAATACCTCATAAGGATTTTCATTTGTACTGTATTCCTTGCCTAGGCCCTGATCACAATGTGCCTTGCTGTCAGTTTTGTGCTAGATTTAACCAACGCACTATTAAGTGTTGGTACATTTTTGCTTCTAAATATTTTGGTTCAAGATTTAATTATCCTGAAATGTCGTTGGTTAGCAATCCAACTACTGGAGTTCATAAAAAACGCAAAGAAAAAGACTGAGACAGACTGTCGAGGTCCAAAACTGACGACGAAGCTTCTCCTAAGTCAGTCGCCAGTTTTCTGGTACTCAGTGAGGCGCTTTCGCAGCCTTGGATACCACTACTTTTGAGTCGCAGGCCTCTACCGAGACCCATTCAGAGTCTGGTATGCCGCAAGATTCTCAGAGTATTGAACCCGCAGATATCTCTCCCTTGGATGGGTCCAGAGCCGCTGAGCAGGCACCAGCTTCTGAGGGTGTTTTCAGGCCTCAACATTTTTATATTAAACTGACGCCAGCAACAAAAACAAGGTCAAAAACAACTTCTATGTCTAAAAAAACAACGCATGAGCCACGTGCTCAGGCCCCTATGCCTAAAAAACAGATGATCAAAATGGCTGAGGATTTAATTACCTTGATCAGGTATTCCCAACCCCCCCCCCCCCCCCCTGCTAAGAGGCCTAGGCAAGGCACTGATTATGAATCTTTGGGTTTCTTTTTCTGATTCCTCTTCTGATCAGGAATTTTCTATTCCACCCTATGAGGATTCTGATGCAGAGGAATCCATCCCATCTGCATCTCCTCCTGAGGATTACTCTTTTGGAGAGACTTTGCATACTTTAAGGGAACATTTTCACTGGGAGAGTCAGGACTTCTCTGAATCAAAAAAGAGGCTTAGAGATTTCCTTCTTCCTCAGCATAGGCTTTTGGCAATACCTCCTGTATTAGACATTGTTGATGATGTGTTCTCGGAATCAAGCATGGCTCTTGATTCCCTGCCTCCGGCTCCTAGTAAGCCAGACAGATATTACAGGGTTCCTGACTTCCACAAATTTCTTTTCAAAAGTCCTGCTGCTGATCCTGAGACTATTTCTCAGGGTCCCAAGGGTGTAAAGGACTCTACAGCCAAAAATCCTACCCCTTCTGATAGAGATTTCAGGGCGCTGGATAGATGGGGTAAGAAGGTTTATACGTCTGCAACCTTGGCAATCAGGGCTTTAAACTGCCAGTTTCATATGTTTAAATATCAACAGCATGTTATGGGCTTACCAAAACAGAAAATTATGTTGATTTCTGATTGTGTGGAAAATAGAGTGTTACAGGAATTATTGCATTCAGTAAAACAGGTTGGAAAGCATACTTTGCAATGTGGTTTTGATTCCTTGGAGGCCTCTTGTAGGGCCATCGTTACTGGATCTGTGATTAGAAGGCATGCCTGGCTCAAGGAGCAAAATCTGCCTGATCATGTTAAAGCTAAATTGTTGGATGCCCCTTTGCAGCATGATACTCTGTTTGGTAATAAGGCAGAAGAGGTTTTAAAGAAAATGGAAGACAAAGCTAAATCTATGCAAACTGTAAAAGATTTCTTGCAAGTGTAGCTACCCAGGTTCAGTAGGCACTGGCCTACTAAAAATTGGTCCTTTCCTGTGTCCAACAGAGCCACTCAGGGCAAATCGAGGCGCTCAAAAGGCTCCAGACACCAATTACAGGGTTTTTACAGGTCAAAGGAATGGGGTGCCTCCACCTCCAAATCTGGAGGAAACAAAGCACAGCCCTACAGTAAGCAGTCTCAATGACTTTCCTCTACCATCACCAAGCACTTATCATTTGGCAGCCCCCTTGGGGGGAAAGCTAGCACTTCATGCTCAAAATTGGCAGTTAATTGCCCAGGACAGGTGGGTATTAAACATAGTATCCCAGGAGTACAGATTTCATTTCCATACTTTGCCATTTCCAAACGGATGGCTGGATCTGCCACAAAACCAGTGGGCAGAGGCCCAGAAACAAGTCATGTCCCTCATGGATATGGGGGCTATTCAGCCAGTACCAGAAAAGGAAAAAGGACAAGGTTTTTATTCAAGACTTTTCCTGGTACCCAGAAAAGACAATTCATGGCGTCCAATACTGGACTTATCGATTCTGAACACGTTCCTGGACATTCCAAAATTCAAAATGCTGACTTTACAACAGCTACTGCCTATGCTAGGCAGGAATGCTTGGTTAGTAACTCTAGTCTTAAAAGAGGCATACCTGCATATCCCAATAAGGGAATCATGCAGAAGATACCTCCGCTTCAAAGCAGGTTTTTTGCATTACCAATTCTCTGCACTGCCCTTTGGCTTATCTACTGCGCCCAGGGTCTTTACAAAGTGCCTGGCACCAATAATTGCATTCTGCAGACAAAGAAGCATTAAAATTTATTCTTATTTGGACAATTGTCTCATTCAAGCAGAGGACAAGGACACTCTCTTCTTCAACATCTGGCATTTGTAAAAAGGCTTCTAGCATGCCTAGGGTACACCATAAACGAAAATAAATCACAACTGGTACCCTCTCAAATAATTACATTCCTGGGTGCAAGCTTGAATACAACTGCCCAGATAGCTTACCTCATGCCAGACAAACAAAGGCAACTGATGACATACTTCAAACAAATGGCAACAAAAACCCAGTTATCTGCAAGACAAATTCTGCAGGCTTTGGGGTTCATGGCATCCTGCATTCTACTAATTCCATATGCGAGACTGCATATGAGGAAACTTCAATGGTACCTAAAAAGTTTATGGAGTCAACATTGTCACAGTCTGGAAACAATGATTCCTCTCATTCCCTGCCTACAACAGAAGTTTCTTTGGTGGACAGAGACATGTCACCAAAACAAGGGACTGTCATTCACTCTACCCACTGCCACCCAAATCCTAACCACAGATGCATCAGACTATTCTTGGGGGGCCCACCTGGCAGGGAGATGCATTCAGGGCAAATAGAGCCCAAACAAAATGCATCTGCATATCAACCAGAAAGAGATGCTAGCTGTTCAGAATGCCTTGACAGCCTTCAAGGACTTGCTTCATCCAGGGCAACTACTGGTAAAGACTGACAACACCACAGTTATGTGGTACATAAACAAGCAGGGGGGGGGTACACATTCCTATCCCCTTTGCAAGCTAGCCATGGCTTTGTGGAACACAGCCTTGACTTACCAAATGCATCTTCAAGCTCAGTTCCTGCCAGGAAAGCAAAATACTCTGGCAGACGACCTAAGCAGAAATCTTATGGACCCGCATGAATGGAAACTGGATCCACAAATCTTCAGCATGTTAACACAGAAATGGGGGAGCGCAGACATAGATCTATTTGCCTCTCTCCAAAATTATCAGTTGGACAAATTCTGCACAAGAGCTCATCACAAAAAAGCATGGAAAGTGGATGCTCTATCCTTCAGCTGGAAAAACCTATCAGTCTATGCCTTTCCACCTCTGCCTCTACTCTCCAAGGTCTTACTAAAAGTCAGACAGGAAAAACCAAAAATGATCCTAATTGCTCCGGACTGGCCTAGCCAGCATTGGTACCCACTTCTAAGGAATATGTCTCACCTTCCTCCATGGTACTTGCCTCAAATACCTCATCTGCTGTCTCAGCAGAGCTATCAAATTCTGTACACTCAGCCCCAAACTCTGGATCTTGCAGCATGGCTAATCAACTAATTATTCAAACAACACCTCTCAGTAAATCTGTGATGGATGTCATTTTGGAAGCCAGAAGGCCTAGTACTAGAAAATCTTATGCTGATAAATGGAAGAGAGTCTGTGCTTGGAACCAAGCACAAGGAATAGACACAGCAAAGCCCAATATTCCTTAGATTTTACAATATTTGACTGAGATGCTTGACAAGGGCCTATCTTTTTCTTCAGTAAAAATCCATGCCTCTGCCATCTCGGCACATTACAACACAGAGCCTCCCCTCTTTTCTCATCCTGTGCTTAAACAGTATCTTAGAGGGGCCAAAAATGTAACGCCTCCCAGAAGAGCACCAACTCCTGCATGGGACCTCAATTTTGTCCTGGAAAACCTCTCCCTGCCTCCTTTTGAACCAGCAGCTACTGCGGATCTAAAATTTCTATCTTGGAAAACAGCATTTATTTTGGCAGTCACTTCAGCAAGAAGGGTTTCAGAACTATAGGCTCTCATGGCAGTGGAGCCTTTTATTATATTTTACCCAGACAGGGTGTCCCTCAGGACCAGTCCTTCTTTTATGCCTAAGGTGGTATCCAGTGTGGCTCTTAACCAGACCATTCACCTGCCAACTTTTTACCCAAATCCGCAGAACAAGGGGGAGCAGATTCTGCATTCATTGGATGTACACAGATGACTAAGATTCTACTTAAACAGGACCAAATCTCTAAAAGTCTGATCAGCTACTGGTAGCATTTGCTGCAGGGTCAGAGGGAAAGGCTATATCAAAGCAGACTATTTCTAAGTGGATAAGCCACTTCATTCATTTCTGCTATTTGCACCATGGCAAACCTGTGCCCAAGGGGATCAGATCACATTCCACCAGGGCTGCCTCAACTTCAGCAACTTTTCTAAGAGAGGTCCCAACCAAAGACATTCTAGAAGCGGCTGCTTGGACCTCTGTTCATACCTTTACAAAGCATTATCATTTACCTCTCTTCTTCAAATTCAGGGCAGGCTTTGCCACTGCAGTCCTGCAGGGCCTTATAGCCACTCCTAATGCTGTTTAGTTCCATCCTCCCATCCATAGCTTTGGGATTCTACCCAAATGTAATGACTGCAACAGTGAAACACGAAAAACATAGTACAGTTGTGTACACTTACCATAAATGTAGATGTTAGTGTATTCACTGTTGCAGTCCAGGTTGCCCACCCACCATCCCCCTTTCTATACCTTTTCTTTCCTTCACTATACTCAAAAGCCTTTGTGGTGTATTTGCTTTTGGTTGAAGGTAAAGTTTGTTTCTAAAAGTGCATTCATATATTTACTGTTTATTTTTATATATTATTTTTACTCCCCATTTGGAGGGGCACCTGACATCTGGGGCAAGAAAAACTGAATACAATGGCATCGGCTGCATGTTTTATACCCCTGACGACCTGACGTCATGGAAGAGGAGACAGCAACTGACGCAGGACCCAAGACTTATTCAGGCTGACTGAGGGCAACCTGCCAGCAGATTACCCAAATGTAATGACTGCAACAGTGAATACACTCGAACATCTACATTTATGGTAAGTGCACACAACTGTACTTTCTTTTTAGTTCCAAAGAAGACAGGGGACTGGAGACCCATCTTGGATCTCAGCAAGCTAAACAAATTAGTAAAAAAAGCGAAGTTCTGGATGGTAACGCTGCAGTCCATTCTCCCCTTTTTGGGTCAGGACAATTGGATGTGCTCATCGATCTCCAGGATGCGTACTACCACATAAAAATGGACAGGAGATCCAGGAGATTCCTACGCTTCTGGCTGGGAGCCAGTCTTTATCAGTTTAGAGCTCTGCCCTTTGGTCTCATCACAGTTCCCAGGGTGTTCAAGTGTATGGCAGTGGTCACATCTCACCCGAGACGTCTAGAATTCCAGGTGTTTCCATATCTAGACGACTGGCTCCTCATTGCTACCACAAAGCATCAACTAATCAAAGCGCAGGACTACACAATTCAAACCTGTTCCTAGCTAGGCATCACCATAAACTGTGAAAAGTCTGCCTTGTTGCCATGTCAGTGTATTACCTTCATAGGGGCAGACCTAGATACCAGAGCTATGATTGCAAAGCTGCCTCAAGACAGGGTGTCCACCATTTGTCAGCAAGTTTCATTCATCATGAAAAAGGAGAGAGTTCAGGCAAGAGTGGTACTGAAAGTCTTGGGCTTAATGGCTGCAGCAATTACTCTAGTCCGTATGGTTCGCTTCCACATGAGAATTCTGCAGTGGCTTCTTTTCGCTCAGTGGTCGTTCCAGGATTTACCAATGTCACATAGGATCTCAATCACGGAATCCTGCAAAAAGGACTTAGTATGGTGGCTTGTCTCCCCCAAGGTGACTCTGGGCAGACCCTTTCTAGACCCCTATCCAGTAGACACAGTGACCACGAACACCTCCCAGATAGGGTGGGCGGAGGATCATCTGGGACAGACTGTCCAAGGAATGTGGCAGCAATACAAGTATCACTTGCACATCAATGTTCTAGAGATGAGAGCAGTGCTTTTGGCATTGCAAGCACCTCAAGACTCTCTACATACCGGAACTATTGCAGTTCAGACAGACAATATGTCAAGCGGTATGGTACATCAACAAACAAAGCAGGACCAGATCTTACCCCTTGTGTCGGTAGGCCCCTTGAGTATGGCAATAGGCGATGTCTTCCCAACATTTTCTGATTGAGACTCACATTCCCGGAAAATCCAACGTTATAGTGGGCAAGCTCAGCAGGGCTGTCCTCATGCCTCACGAGTGGTCCTTGAAGCAAGAAGTTGCGGACTTGATTTTTCACAAATGAGGCCAACCATGCTGCAGTCTTTTTGCCATTTCCCTCAACAACAAATGCAGCAGCTATTGCGCCTTAGTCCCCCCACTGGGACAGTCACCTAGGGATGCACTTGTCCACGATTGGCCTCCGGGACTACTTTATGCTTTTCCACCCTTTCCTCTGATCCTCAAGGTACTTCAGAAAGCCAACTCACTGGGTTGCAAGCTCATCTTCATTGCTCCTTACTTGCCTCTTCATATATGGTTCCCGTTTCTCTGCCATCATCTGCAAGTGGAGCCTTGGATCCTGAACCCAGTTCCGGACCTTCTGATGCATCAGTCTGGCGTGCTCCACCCCTTCCTTCAAACTCTCAAGCTGGCAGCTTGGTTTCTCCACTTCCAGTCGTAGCCAGGCTCCAATGATTCCTTCACTGCTCCTGTTCCCAAGATTCTTGACTTCCTGGCCAAAATGTTCGAATGAGGGGCAGCTGCAGCTACCATTAGGGTCCAACTGGGTGCCATCTCCAATTTTCATGTGGGAGAGTTGGGCTCTAATATGTCCCATAAGCTGTGCAAAGCATTCTTATGAGGTACAACCCTTTTACGGACCTTAGTAAGAACCCCCCCCCCCCCCCGGGACCTAAACCTTGATCTGAAGTAGGCAGACTTCATTCGTCTGCAACCTGTGGGTATCGGATCCGACCTCGGATCCGAGCCGGCAATTCAAAAGCTTAGGCTCCTAGCTCCTCCCTCTTACCCATAACCCCTTGCCAAGCCCTGACTGACCTCAGATTTCGTTTGCCGCTTTTCAAGAAGCAACGGAATTCTAGAGCTCCTGGCGTTGGTTGAGATAAGTTTAGATTTTTTGACAGAAAAAGTTTTCAAATTCTCTGTTTTTGTTATTAATCTAGTTAGTGTTGTGTGTGGTTAAGGCTTTCCTCCCTCTTTAGTTAATTTTTCTCGGGTTTTCGTAGTTTGTTTGTGTGTGTGTGTATTTAGGCCTTAGGTTTGTGATGTCTGAAGCCCCTAAGGCTGTTTTCTCGAAATGTACCGAGTGTGGCCATAAGCTGTCCCCAGCAGATGGCCACACTCGGTGCGTTAAATGCTTGGGGTTGAACACCTGTCTTCTGGTTGTACCATTTGTGCAGGGTTCAACCCCGGGCTTTAAGGGAACGGAGGTCGGTTGGTGCTGGCGGGTCTTTTACCCCAGATACTGCTTCGCCTCTGCCCTTCCATTCAGCAACCTGTTGCTGTGAGTTCTCCCTCCGGCTGGGACTCAACCTCCCTTAAAGTTGCCGGAGGAAGGATTCTTCTAGGGAAAGACAGAAGGAGAGGCACAGGGAGAAGCACCACAAGAGGAGAGCCGAAACTTCTAGTTCGGCTCCTCCATCTAAGCGGGCCTCCCCTGTGCCTTCTAGCTTTCCTCCTCCTCGGCTCCACTCCCCTCGGTTCTCTCCTGGACCCGAGGAGGAGGAGGCTAGCCCTTCCAGGAGGTCACCGAGACGGCTCTCTAGGTCCGCTTCGGTGGCCTCCTCTAGATCGACTTTTTCAATGAGCGAAGCTGATATGGACCGGATGATGAGGAAATTCATCCAGGCCCAAATGCAAATGGGAGTGCTCCTAGCCCCCCCCCATCCGGGAGGGGCTTCGACCCCTTTTTTCGCCCCCTTAGCTCCTTCTCCGACCCATACCACGGGTTCGGAGCTATCGGCGCCGTGCAGATTTGGATCCGGGGGTGGGTTGGATCCGATAGGTCGGCGCACCTGGGATCCGTCCCATCCCTTGAGTGCTTCGGGTACTTCGGACCCGACCACTCGGAGCCGAGGGCCGAGCCTCGGATCCGAGGGAGCTGGTGTGTCTTCGGCTCCGTCCAGGTCGGAGCACACTGGTCTCTCGGATCCGACGGTTTCGCTCGACTCCGATCCGTCGCCGGATCCGAGTGGGGTCGGCTCGGGCTTAGAGAAGCTGGCTCCCTCGGCTTTCAACGCGTTATGGAAAGGGCAGTGTCGAGGACATCCGGACCCCGGTCCCTGCCACGGCTCCATCCCGCACTCCATTGCAGTTGGGCCAGGCCCCACCAGCCGGTCCCAGGGACAGCCCGCCACGATGTCCCAAGTGGTTTCCTTGGAACAACCAACTGCTGAAGAGTACTCCTCGGACAGCCCCCCCGATGAAGTACCTCGAAGCGTAAGTGCAAGAGGAGGCACATGGACTCCCTGAGTCCGTCACTGAAGACACGGACTTGGATGAAGGGAAGGCTCCCCTAGGTCACCCCTGAGGACGTCTCATTTGGAGACATCATGGAGATGTTAAGGATCGGGGGTGGTCTGCCCCAAGGCTTCTTCGACGAGTCTGTGTTCTTGGAGGCATTCGAGGCGGCCCTTCTACCTCTTGGGTGTCCTCCTGCTGACCCCTGGTGGATCTTATATCCATCAGGGCGTGGAAGGATCCGGACACCATTGAGCCTATCCTAAGCGCCGGACCGCATTCTTTCTCCTCCATCAGACCGCACCCACTGGAGTAAGGGTCCCCCAGTAGATGCCATGATGATGGCTGCAGCCACGAAGAGGGAATTGGCCCAGGAGAGTCCCTCCGTCCATCCTCCGGGCAAGGAGTCCCGTTCGATGGATCGCATTGGGAAGCGAGTTTTTAGTTCAGCGACCTTTTCCTTGAGAGCGCTGAACTACATGGCACATGTCATTAGGATGCAGCGGGATCTGATTAAAGAATACGCTGCATCTCCCCGAGTCCATCTCGAGTGAGGATAAACAGGTTTACTCCACCCGAATGGCCACTCTCAGATCAGTATCCAATACATCTATGCGGCTGCTGTCTCATGCTACTGAGGGAGCCGCTAGAGCCAGCGGAGCAGGCCTAGTCATGAGGCGACAGGCCTGGCTCCGCCATTGTGATTTTGCAGAGCCCTTCAAGGCGACCTTCGAATGCCCCTTTCGATGGTTCTGCCTTGTTTGGCAAGACTGTTCATGAGACATTAGTCCAGAGCGAAAAGGGACGGAAGACGCTGTCTGCCGTCGAATCCGCTTCTCAGCTCCCCAGAGGTCCTTCTCTAAGAACCAAAAGGGACAGAAGAAGATGTGGTTCCGAAGTCGCAGCAGTCCCAACCTGCTCGGATAACCAGTCCTTCCGTGGCAGAGGAGGACGGGAGGTCGCGTGCCAGAGGCAGGGGCTCCTGGCAATTTTGGGTCCAGAGAACCCTTTTCTGAGAGACCCACGCAGCAGCCCTGAAGGGTTGCCCGGCTGTCCGTCTCTGGAGGCAGTCGGGGGGCGGTTTTCGATGCACCTGACTTCTTGGGAGTCCATTACAACAGACAGTTGGGTGCTTCGACTTATATCCAGAGGATATTCAATACCCCTATTCAAGATTCCCAAATCTCGCAGCCTCCCAGATGTTCCACCCGACCAAAGGGAGGCGGCAGCTATCGAAATCGAGCAGCTGCTAGAAAAAAGAGCCATCCAGCGCGTCCCCCCAGATCAAGCCGGATTAGGGTTTTACTCCAGGTTCTTTTTGGTGCCAAAGAAGACGGGGACTTAAGACCAATCTTAGACCTTTCCCAGTTGAACCTGTCAGTAACCAAGCAAAAGTTCGGATGGTCACCCTGCAATCTATACTCCCCCTCTTGAGGGAGAACGACTGGATGTGTTCCATAGACCTCAAGGATGCGTACTACCACATTCGGATGGACAGACGATCCAGGAGGTTTCTTCGCTCCTGCCTGGGAGCCAGTCATTATCAGTTCAGGGTCCTCCCCTTTGGTCTCACCTCAGCCCCCAGGGTGTTTACCAAGGTGCTAGCGGTGGTAGCGGCCCACCTGAGGCTCCAGGGATTACAGGTCTTTCCGTACCTGGACGACTGGCTCCTGATGGCATCATCAAGGCATCTTCTGTGCTCAGCCAGGGATTACTTTCTTCAACTAGCACCAAGGCTGGGCATCACGATCAACTGGGAGAAATCTTTTCTGAATCCAACTCAAATTATAGATTTCATAGGAGGAAGACTAGACACCAGATCAATGCGAGCCTTCCTCACCCCAGACCGTATCGCCAGCCTGAGGTGTCATGTGACAGCAATCCTGCAACCATCTCCAACTGCAGCTTCGGTCCTGAGGGCCCTAGGTTCTATGGCGGCAGCTATCCCGCTTCTAATTCATGCCCGTTTACGCATGCGGGTTCTTCAATGGACCCTTCAAGTTCAGTGGTCTCCTCTTTGTTCGTCTCTAAACGCTCCGATTGCGGTCAGCAGAGCGTGCAGGGACTCCCTGCTGTGGTGGCTTCTTTCTCCGGAGCCCCTGGCAGGGAGACCTTTTTTGCGCTGCATTTCCCCGAGCCACAGTGACCACGGACGCTTCTTGCCTCGGGTGGGGGGGGCATTCTGCGGGAAAGATTGTCCAAGGCACGTGGAATCCCACAGAGACGTCATTGCATATAAATGTCCTGGAAATGAGGGCGGTGCTCCTAGTGTTGCAAGCACTTCACCACGTTATTCCTTCAGGGACTATTGCGATTCAGACAGACAACATGTCGGTAGTCTGGTATATCAACAAGCAGGGAGGAACCAGGTCTTACCCCCTTTGTCGAGAGGCCATGAGAGTCTGGGAATGGGCAATTTCCACCAAACGCTTTCTGGTAGCAACGCACATTCCGGGAAAGTCCAACATCCTTGCGGACAAGCTCAGTCACACCATCCTTTCTCCACACGAGTGGTCCCTCAATCTTCAAGTAGCGAAGAAGATTTTTGCCGTTTGGGGGCAACCCTGTTGCGATCTTTTTGCTTCTCCCTCAAACGCCAAATGCGACAATTTCTTCGCTCTGCTTTCCCACCAGGAGTTCCCGAGGATGCTCTGGTGCATGCTTGGCCTCCCGGTCTCCTTTATGCCTACCCTCCACTTCCTCTGATGCAGAGGCTTCTGCAGAAAGCCAACAGTTTGGGGAGCAGAATGATTCTCATTGCCCCATTCTGGCCTCGACAACCTTGGTTCCCCTTTGTATGGTCTCACAAAATCAATCCACCATGGATTCTGGATCCAATTTCGGATCTCATCTCTCACCCTCTGGGAATGCCAGTTCCCAATCTGCGGACCCTGAAGTTGACAGCTTGGCTGCTCCAATTCCAACCTTAATTAGGACTCCCGGTATCTCTTCACCAGTCAAGGCCATTTTGGTGGCTGCTCATAAACCTTCCACCAGACAGGTTTATCGGAGTAAATGGAAGAGGTTCTCTATATGGGCAGGACAGAGAACTGTGGATCCTTTTTCAGCACCTATGTCTGCGGTGCTGGATTTTCTAACAGACCTCTTTCATCAAGGGGCTAGTTCTTCCACGATTAAGGTACAATTGGCGGCTATCTCGCATTATCACATTGGTCATGACACAGCTCCCCTTATGACAGCGAAATTATGCAAAACTTTTCTCGAAGGAGTTTTTTTGTTAAGGCCTCCAGTCAAGGAGGTTGTACCGCCTTGGGACTTGTCTTTAGTCCTGCAGGCCCTTACTGCTCCTCCCTTCGAGCCTGCAGCTTCTGCTGATTTAAAATACCTTTCCTGGAAGACTGCCTTTCTGGTAGGTATCACTTCAGCCAGAAGGGTGTCTGAGCTTCAGGCTCTATGTGTCAAACCGCCTTATCTTTCTTTCTTCCCTGATAGGGTGTGCCTCAGGACCAATCCATCTTTTCTTCCGAAGGTCTCTTCTGAATCCAATATTAACCAGTCAATCAATTTGCCTGTGTTCTTTCCCAAGTATTCAAACAAAGGAGAATACAAATTGCATTCCTTGGATGTTCATAGACAATTACGTTTTATATTAACAGGACAGCTGGCCACAGGAAATCAGATCAGCTGTTCGTCTCCTTTGCTAAATTTGCTCTGGGTAAAGCAGTATCTAAAGTCACTCTATCTAAATGGATTGCTAATTGCATTCTGCAGGCATATGACACTTCAGGCAGACCTGCTCCTCAGAGGGTTACGGCTCATTCTACTAGGGCAGTTTCTACGTCAGCCGCCTTTAAGTCCCGTGTTTCGTTGGATGATATCTGGCAGCTACTTGGGCCTCGCCTCATACTTTTATTTCTCATTACAAGGTGGATGTTATTTCTAGAGGAAGAGCATCCTTTGGCTCAGCGGTGCTCGAACATCCTTCCATGACGGCCCAAGATTCAGGTAGCTAGGGACTCTGTCCCACAGGTTGCAGACGAATGAAGTCTGCCTACTTCAGATTTAGAAGTTATGTACTCACCATAACGTTCCATCTGAGTAGGTGACTTCATTCGATGCAACCATCCCCCCCTCCATCCCCCTGACCTTTATAGAGCGAGTATTTATGCTGTTTTAGTGTACTGTGGTCAGTATTTTGAGGCAAACTCAATCTGAGGTCAGTCAGGGCTTGGCAAGGGGTTATGGGTAAGAGGGAGGAGCTAGGAGCTCGGAGCCTAAGCTTTTGAATTGCCGGCTCGGATCCGAGGTCGGATCTGATACCCACAGGTTGCATCCGAATGAAGTCACCTACTCAGATGGAACGTTATGGTGAGTACATAACTTCTAATTTTAGCCTCTCTGGTTCTTACACCCTTTGAACCAGCATCATCTTGTCCCCTGAAATTTCTGTCTTGGAAAACCATCATCTTGATTGCCATCACCTCAGCTAGTTGGGTTTCTGAATTACACGCTTTATCTATTCACCTGCTGTATCTCATCTTCTACAAAGATAGAGTTTCTCTCAGAACCAGTCCCTCCTCCTTACCAAAGGTGTGTTCAGAGTATAATTTAAATCAGTTCATCGAGCTTCCTCTGTATTCTTCCTCAATTATGGCAACAAGACAAAGTATACGCTCCACCAATTGGATGTCCATAGACAATTATGCTTTTATCTACACAGGACCAAGGACTTTAGAAAATCAGATCAATTGTTTGTATCCTTTGCTGACAATAAACAAGGTTTTCCAGTTTCAAAAGTGACCTTATCAAAGCGGCTGTCAAGAAGCTTCCAGGGAAAGCCTGAGTCACTCCACCAGGGTCTTGGCTACCTCTGTTGCCTTCCAAGCCAAATTGCCTTTAGATTCAATCTGTACAGTAGCAACTTGGGCAAGTGCTCATACCTTTATCACTCATTACAAAGTGGATGTGGTTTCCCAGAATAGGGCATCCTTTGGTTCCACGGTCCTGAAGAGTTTATTCCAGTGAGCCACCCAAGAACCAGGTGCTGGGGACATGGTCCCAACCAGCAAGAATGAAGATGAGATTGAGACAACATAACATAAAGAAGTTATGTACCTACCATAACGTCAATGTTTGTTGTCCTTCATCTCGCCTTCCTTCTTGCACCCCCCCCTTCCCCCTTCTGGGGGATTGAGAGGAATTCTCTCATTGGTTACACTGGCTGAGTTTCCTGTTGACATACCAGGTTAAGTTGACCATGCCTTGTTTTTCTTTTTTCCTTCCTAACCTTTGAATGTATAAGAGCTTAGTAAAATTTGAAATTTGCCTTTTACTATGTTTGTCTAGTGTGGGTTATCACAAACGAGACCTGGGTAGCTACCGCTAGGCATGTTGGGATAGGGGTTAGCCTAGAGCCAGTATAAGCTCTCGAGCTATAGTAAAATGGCAGAGTCGGAGCAGAGGATCGGCTCCAAACCCAACCAGCAGGAAGGAAGGCGAGATGAAGGACAACAAACATGGAACATTATGGTAGGTACATAACGTCCTTTTACTTCTTAACCATAACTCTTATTTTCACCCTGCTTTTAAACTCCACTTTAATTTTTATCCCACTCCCTAGGTATATTTTCAGAAGAAATTTCTGTCTTCTCCAATAACTCCTGAATAATTTCCACTACCCATTCCTTAAATTGCTGTCTTTCAAATGTATAGGTGGTAAAGCGCCAATGTGTCTCATTTCATTACCCTGCATTTTTATTTTGGTTGTTATTGGTGGATGATGTGAAATTATTGGATGTGTATCAAAGCTTTCAATTAAATGCATATGTTCCTGTGAAATTTAAGTTCGGTCTAGTCTAGCCCAGTTTTTTATATATTGGAGAGTATGTAAATTCACTCCAAACTCCTATTGCTGAATTCACATCTTCCATGCCAAATATTTTCATAAATGTCTTCAAAACTCTACCCTCCTTTGTTATATTTCCTCTTCTGGGCCCCTCAGACACATCTTCACTGCTGCAAATTAAATTCCAGTCCCCACATACAAGTAATATTTCCTGCTGGCAGCTGATTATTTCTCCCAGAATTTTCTTAAGCTCCATTGTAGCAGTTTTAGGTGGAATATAAATTCATTCCAGTGAAATCCTCCTTCCTTGCCAGTAGCCACTTAGTACAACAAATCTACCATTATTGTCTCTTTTTATTCACTTCTGTCATTATCGGAGCTCCTCTTGCAATTAATGCAAGTACTCCTTTTTACCTTTGTTGCAAGTATTCTGCTGAATAACCATCCTGAAAACCTTTCATTATCAAATGCACACGTTCACTTCTTTCCAAATGTGTCTCTTGCACACAGCTATTTGCACACTGCATTTTTTAATATAGTTCATTACTCTTTCTTTTTTGTATACATCTGTGAGACTACTAACATTTAAATATAATATAGAAAGCATCATTATGTTAAAAACTGATCCCCCCCCCTTTTGTGTGCACCATTTGTTTTTTTACTAATTGTCTGGATCCAGCTTTTATGTTGCATGCATACACTAATTTTTGGCAGGTTGATCTTTTATACAGTTGTTTCTTGTCATATCATTAATGTTTGGAAGATCACTTAGGAGACAGGAAGAGGGTTACTTAGGATAGCTCTGAGTGAAAGCTGGACCTAAAAACCAATCAACCTGTAATAAAATAACTGAGAATGGTGTAAAATATGGCTCTAGGTGATTTAGTCATTTTGACTAATGTCGCCAAAATTGTCATAGGTAGTTACTGGTAAGTGGGTTGAGGACCTGGCCTACTCCGAGCTATGCTAGGGATGCATGCTAACAGTGAGAGGGGTGTATGTGCCCCTGTTGGCCAGTGTGTGCCCACCATAAAGCCCAACAGCCCTGGTTCAATAAGCTATTGGCTAGTTGCCCTGCCTAGGTTACCTGGGATAGTTCTGTTGAGCGAATGCTGGATGTAAAACCAGTCAACCTGCCAAAAATGAACTGAGAATTGCTACACTTAATGTAGGTTCACTAACAGGACGCAGCTTGGAAGTGGATGACACGATGATATGGAGGAGGCTGGAAGTCCTGTGTATCCAAGAACCAGAAGAAAAAAAACACCACAGGCTTGCAGTAATCACGGAACACTATTTTAATAAATCCACACAAGACAATAAAAGATTACTTTCACCCTTCACAATATCTAGAAGGCTCTAAGGTCAACAGAGACCAGGCTGAAGACCTAGACATTTACTGGAGAAAAAGCACAACAGTTCAAGGAATTTCTCTGGGCTCTATAACCCCAAGAAAAGGAGGAAATGGGTGGAGTTGAAGAAGAATGGCAGCACCTCAAAACAGCTTATGCGAGGACTACAGAACAGATATGTGGCTGAGGCAGATATGGAACTAAGGTACATTAGGAAAGCTGGTGGTGGAATGCGGAAGTCCAGGAAATCATAAAAAGAAGAGTGCAGGAAAATGTGAGAGATAGAAAATACTAACCAGGCTAGGAAGGAATACTGGTTGGCTAACAAAGAAGCTAAGAAAGGAGTTGCAATAATAAAAAGTAAGGCATCAGAGGGCACTGTACCAGCTTTTGGAAAGTGATTCAGTAGGTGGCACAAATGAACTGTATCAGGTTGCAAGGCAAAGACAAATATAAAGAAGATAGTCAGATGCCCTTTATAAGGGATGCCAGCAACAACCTGCTTTACCAATCCAAAGGATGTCAAAGGCAGATGGAAGGAGTGGTTCCAGCAGCTTCTCAATGAAGAAAACGCACAGAAGCTGAACTGACACAGAAACAGCCTACTATGAGAGAAGAGGAGTAGCCCACCCCAGAAGATGTAAGGATAGTACTAAGGAAAATGAAGTCAGGGAAACCAGTAGGCTCAGATGAGGTCACAGCAGGTATGATAAATATGCTGTGTGAGATAGGGGATAAATGGCTTCTGAGGGTACTTATAGCAGTGTGGAGAGAAAGGGGTATCCCAGATGACTGAAGAATAAGCATACTCGTGCCAGTGTACAAGAACAAAGGGGGCATCCACAACTGTGAGCAGCACAGGGTCATCAAACTCCTATCACATTGCATGAAAGTTCTGGAGAGAGTGATTAATAAAAGGATATGCAGAGTAGTAGAAATTAAGATGGGAAATGAGCAGTTTGGATTCAGGTTAGATAGCAGCACAACTGACCCAATGTTTGCAATGAGACAGTTAGTTGAGAAGAAGCTAAAGATGAGGAAAGAGTCCAACTGGGCATTCCTAGACTTGAAGAAAGCATATGACAAGGTCCCAAGAAAGCTGATTTGGGCAGTAGTGCAGTGGTTCAAAGTCCAAGAAACAGTAGAATTAGTACAGGCTGTATACAAGGACCCATTGACTCAATATGAACAGTGTTTGGCCTCGTAGAGGGGTTCCCAATGTGAGTGGATGCGCACCAGTGTTCAACTCTGAGCCCACTGCCATTCATACTGGTGGATTACATTGCAAACAGGTTGGAGGGGAACAGATCAACAAAGTTGCTTTATGCAGTTGATGTGGTATTCTAGGCAGACAGTGAGCAAGAACTTCAGCAAAGGATAGTGGAATGGAATGCAAAACTGAAGGCACATGGGGTGAAATTAAACACAGATAATACAGTGGTAATGGCAACAGCCTGGGGAAATTAGAAGAGGCTGAGAATTGAGATAGAAGGGAAGATATTGGAACAGGTAAAGAGCTTTGGGTATCTGGGAGGGGTGGTGGTGGAGGAGAAGGAACTCTGAAAAGGTCAAAGCTAGAATCAGAGGGGCTGAAGCCACCTAGCATAGAGTCTGAGGTGTAGTCTGGCAGAAAAATGCCAAAGAAGCTGAAACGTAAGGTGTACAAAACAGTGGTGCAACCAGTACTACTGTATGGTACAGAAACCTGGGCAGTAAAGGCAGAGCAGATGAGAAAGCTAGAGATGATGGAAATGAAGAGCCTGAGAAGGGGGGGGGGGTGGTAGGATGCACACTGTGGGACAGATGATGAAATAAGGGCATAAGAGCAGAAGCCAAAGTAGCTCCAGTTACAGAAAAGATTAGAGAGAACTGATTATGGTGGTTTAGACTTGTGCAGAAAAACAGAAGTCAGTTTGGTGAAGATGATTTGGAACAGACAGGAAGAAGGTAAGAGGAAATTAGGACATCCAGTAAAGAGGTGAATAGATTGTGTGAAAGATCATCTGCAACAGTCAGGCATGAGTTTCGCAGAAGGCAAGAGTGTGGCATTGAATTGAGATATGGCGACAGTTAACACAATACCCCGACCTCATGCAGAAAAATGGGATAATGGGGGATGATTATATCCTTTTGAGCCTATGTCACATCTTACAAAGCTTTTTGTTTTATTGAATGCCCTCAAATAAAAAACAAATACACCCCTAAAACCTGTTAACTTCCACTAACACGCAAAATTCTGTGCATCTTCTAATATTGCAGTTTTGCTCTCCTAATAGGAACAGTTGTCCCAAACTGACAGCCACATTCTCAGACTTGGGTTAACCTAAAAGGAAGGTTATCCATGCGAAGATGCATAGTACAGCATGTACTGCTACTAAATGCTGTCTTGTTTTATCTTTATTAATCTTCCAGATTTTGCAAACACTTGAATGTTTTAAACATTATCTCCTAACTATTGAAAGAAAGAAGTATTCTGTTTTTATTGCTCTTTTATCAGGTTGTCTCCATGAAGATGTGAGAACCAGATATAGAATTGCTTCTACACGCATTTATTTATTTTCTAGAGGAAAGCTTTATTATATTCAATATTCTTTATTTGCCTTCTCTTAAAACATGTTTCTAGGTTAAACCAAGAGCTCTAATCCAGTCATTCCCCTGTGCAAGAATGAGAAAAAAGCACATCAGTTTTTCTTGTATCATGCTCTTTTGACCACCTTTTTTTTTACATTGGAGTGCCTACATTTCTTAAAACTGAGCAAAGGAGAAAGAGAAAAGAAAAAAAAAACAGGGGCACCTGTTTACTCCAGTATCCCCAAATACACTTGAAAGAAAGTGAGAAAACTTTACTTTATAGCATGTAGATTATATCATGCATTATAAAAATACTGCGGTTAAGAACACAATTTTGTTTTACTTAACTCTCTTCTTCCTCTTCCCCTCTCCTAAGTGTTCTTCCAAACATTAATGATATGAAGTAAGGCATATGCTTTAGAGTCCCCTGCAAGTTTAACAAAGTCAAAAATGTTTAGTATTTCCATGTTTTCTTATGTTTCACAAATATAATTAATGCTTTGTAATCTTACATTTGTGTGTCAATTTCCAAGTTGCTGCTTTTATTCTTGTTTATCTCCATCTCCCAAATACAGTGTCTGCTTCATTTCCAATGTACTCTTGGTTCTTTTAGTCAGCTCTTGTGCTTTTTTCTTGTCTTTTAAGTATCTTCCATTGAAACAGCTTTCACTGGCACAGTTCTCTATATGTCTTCTTTACTAGAAGCAACAGCAGCAGAATCTTCTGTTTCACAGCTCACGTTTTGTTGGACAAGCTTTTGTATTTCCTTCTTAGCATGTTCTTCATCAAAAAATGTCATTGTCCCTTCAGGAAAGAATATTCTGAAGATAGCTGGGTACGGCAGTTTAAATTTTACACTTGCTTCTCAACATTCCCTGATTAGTGGAATAAATTTACTCCTTTTCTGCCTGGTATATAATGAATAGTCATTTCCACAAACTCTACTGTCTCCCACTTTTAGTGCTTTTTTCTTCAGCCTTGTTTCGTTCAGAATTAACTCCTTTTTCTGGGAGGATTGCATATTTACTATTACAGGTCTAGGCTGCTTTCTCATGGCCAGGTTTGGAGCATACACATTATGTGCCCTTTCAGTTATATGCACCACAAATGTGGGAACGTCCATGAAAAAAAAATGCAGAGCTGAAATGGACAAGAGAATACCTCTACATTTTAAACTCACCAGCTGTGGTCCCCTGTAGGCAATTTGGCATGGCAAGAATATCTGTTATATACAGCATTTCCTAAACAGATATGTAATGGACATTTCAAGCTGTGTACTTTTTGTACTTTGGAAACAGACTGATCTTAGCACAGGTCAAACATTATTCTGTTAGGGCTGCTTTTTTATCAGCTTTTTTAAAGGCAGTCTCTGGTCTTGAAATTTTGAGGTTGTGAGTTGGCCTTCCTTCTACAACTTTGATAGACAAAAGTTGGATGATCATTCTGGGACATGGGGTAGTTTGGTGACCTCTTAGTCTGCTGTTATTTAGGTGTGGACACAATGAGAATTGAAGCTGTTCCTCTTTTTATTCAAGAGGTTAGTGGAAGATTAGTTGCTGTCTAGTCACTAAACCTTCCTGGTTAAATTAAAAGTGCTTTCTTGGAAGAGTCTGTCAATGCTTTTTTACCAGTTTGCCAAGCTGCTTTTAGTAGGTTTTAGTTTAATGTAGCCAGACTACTAAACTGGTAACTATGTGAGGGTTTATTGCATACTGCTTTGTTTGTTGGTATTATGCCAGTATTATTGGCATTGTTTTAATATATCTGTCCTCCTTGAAACTAATAATTGAAGTTCACTTCGCACATCAATGCAACGCATTTGTAGATTGTATTTTTCAGATAGTTCCATAAGGGAAATCTGGTACTCTTTGATTTTTTCCCTTTAGAACTAGCTAGACCAGAGTTAAGGGAGGTGTCACTTGATTAGGTTAATCTGTCCTTAAACATGTGCACTTTATTGTAAAGGGCATGTAATTGACATGGCTGCCCTATTCTCAAAGTGGTATAGATTTATTTGTTTTATTTATATATATTTTTGTTTACCAAGGTAGTGTACTGAACAATATTGTCCAATTTCAAGCTCAGCCTTGGTAAAATACAAAACATTTCATGAACAAAAATACAGAAATGTAAGCAATAAAAGAGAAGTTCAGACTGATTACATAGAAAAAAACTGCATATGTACATTCTAATGAAAATCACAGTGCAATGTACATTCAAGCAGAGTGTAATGTACAATGTAGAAATTAGTTTCTGAAGTGAGTCAAGAAGAGACTTGGTGGTTAGGTATTGAAAAATGTATGTTATATTACTGAGGTGATGGTACATATTTGGGAATAAGCTAGTAGGCGATTAAAGAAAATAAACAGTCTTCTGTTATGGTGAGTACATCATACTACTGTAATTTGTGGTGTCATTACTGCAGCACATACTTTTCTTATGCCAGTCTACTGTGTGTACAGCTTATACTTATGCATTCTTATTTTTCAGAGAGGAGCAAGAAAAGATGAATGTGTGGGTAGCCCTGTTAAATCTGGAGAACATGTATGGAACTGAAGAGACACTGACAAAAGTGTTTGAAAGGGCCGTACAATACAATGATCCTTTAAAGGTGCATCAGAAGTTGGCGGATATCTACACCAAGTGTGACAAACATAAGGTGGGCACCATTTTTTCAAACAGTAAAAAAGCTGCTTTAGTAATAAAAATACATGTTCACAAAATCTATTTATTTTCTAGAGCAAGTTAGTGTAAAGTTTTGGCTGTCATGTCGGCAACAAGAAAAAATTATTGTCTTCCGGCAAGGAAGAGAAGAGTAGAGAGAGAGAAAATCCAAGGGGTTTAGCTGGAGCACTACATAGAGAAAATGATGAAGGAAGAGACATTATGCAGACTTTCAAAAGGTGCAGAACATCATGTGACATGGATTTGCACAGACCTATCTCATCAGATGAATTGATTTCTGTGAATGTGTGAAATTCTTAATGGAGAATCTTTAACAATGATGAATCTTCAAATTCATTTTGCATGTTGGTATAATATTTATCATAGAGCTTACATGTGTTTAATGAATGAAGTTAGCTGAATAGTGATACTTTTGGTCATCAGATTACTGATTGACTTGCCAGTAGGTCACAGAGGTTCTTAGTACACAGAGCATGTAATGAGCAATACATGATCTAATTGTGAAGGCCGTCTGCAGTGGTACTGGTTGAGATTTCCTGTTTTGATACCATCCAGTCTGTTTAGTCCACACACACACACACACACACACACACACACACACACACACACACACACACACACACACACACACTTGTGTATACTTCTGCTCTCTTATCATACCACATGCTGTGCTAGGAGTCCTCCTGTCCCTGCTGCACATTTTTTCTGTTACTTAGTCTTCAGTGGGACCCTGTAGCACTTTTATGGTTTTTACAAATGTGCATGATTGGACGATCCCCAGCTTTGACGTTTAAAACAAAATCAAAGCACTCCTGTAGTCATCAAATCACAAGCTAGGATTTTTACTGTGAGTTGTGCTACCTGAGAGAGAGGCACAATGTGTAAAAAAACTGCCTTGTGTTATCACATAGAAGGTGAGGATTTTTCAAGGTGACCAACGTTGCAATAGGTACTGATGTCTGTTGACTGTCCAAGGGTAGGGTTTGAGACATGAAAAGAGGACAGTGATCAGGAGGCCAGGCACTGGCCAGTGTCCCCTCATAAAGTCAATTTTTGCAGTGGCATTCAATGCTGTGCACCTTCAAAGCTTCATTCACTAGCAAGGGATCTAACTTTTGCCTATCTTTTGCTAAGAATGAGAGGTGTACTCTTGGTGACCAACTTGGGAAGTGCATCATGGTATGTCTTCATCATTATTCTTCGTTTCAGTATCTAAAGCATGGCCAAGATTTGCCCTCTCTCTATTGGAGAATCCTTGATTCATGATGTAGACTTGGTGACAAACTCTAGACTAATGAAATTCACTCTAACCACGTCCCTCCTGAGCAGAAGATGGGACACTGGAAATAGCTTTTAAGTTTTTTTTTTCGTGATTTGTGTTCTAACAAATGGCACTTGATTTGAATGTGTTTGATTACTTGATATGAATCTTTCTGATTTCATGCCTCGTTACATGGCTCAGAGAGGGCAAACAGTAGTTCATCCTCATTGTCCTTGGTAGCATAGAAATGCATGGAAATACAGTGTCAGGCTTTGGTGTCCCTAAAAGTACAGGAATACATCACAGCACAAACCAAAGATGATGTGACAAGTGCCCCCCAAGGTAGAAGACTTCATCTGTTTCCTCTCTTATTTTTTGCATCAGTCATTTCCTCACTTTATAGGAATGATTCATTGAGACTAGGGACCACCCTCTTCAAAATAGGGGTCTTTGGGTATTGCTGATTGTCACTGTTGTAGGTTTTTGGGTAAGTACTAGGCAGTTATTCTACAGATCTTTAAAAGCCTAGCAAGTAACCTCATATTGAAAAACAATCCATCCAGCCTCAAGTACAGCAGTTCAACAGACCTGGAGAATATTTGAGGCTGGGCCCATCCAGTTATCTAGGTTTATCTTGAAGGTGGCAGAAAGAGGTGGGGTGCATTTCTGGCATCTTGTGGATATCTGTTCCATATGTGCAGAATACATAGGGATATGACTAGTCTTTCACTGCATATTGGATGTCTGTATTGTTGCAACACTAAATCTCAGTCAACTCTGTTTATTATCTATTGTACAAGTACTTTAAATTATGATATCTCTGTCATGTCTTTATACCACTGTATAAAAACTATCATTGTGTCTGTGTTTTTATTTATTGTTACTGTGTGGAGCTTTTCTTCCGGGCCTCGTTTGAAAATGGGGTTCTGCCGATTTAGACTTTCCTGGTAAACAAATGTAAAATAAATAAATCTGTTTTTTATTTGTTGATGAAAATTTAATTTCTTTAATCTGGTATTTGAGGAACAATTTCTTCTGTGAAGTAATGCAAAGTCAGTCAGGGTTGGATTTTTCATAGCTTGAAAGGCTAGAATTAGATCTCCACGTAAAAGTGTGTAAGAAATGGAGTATAGAGAGGGCGGTCAGCATTGTTAGCTTTTTGACCACTTCCTGTTTTGGGATGGTAGCACAGTGTATTGCCTTCTATAGTTACCTGTGAATTGGCCTAAGCTGCTACATTTAAATTTTGTAATAAAGAATATCAAATTTTAGAAAAGTGAATTTGTCACAAACTAAAATATTTGAAATCTGTTGACATCTTCTGTTAGTATAAATTGTATGACTAGTACACACTTCTAAGAGATTGTTTTTGGTTCATTTTTTTCTTTCTTTACTCTAGCAAGCTGATGAACTGTATAATACAATGCTAAAACGCTTCCGCCAGTCAAAGGATGTGTGGCTGGGTTATGCTACATTCCTGATGAAACAAGGACAAGCTGAGGCTACTCACAGACTTTTACAGCGAGCTCTCAAGTGCCTGCCAGACAAAGAGCGTAAGTACAATTACCAAAAGGTATTTGATATAACCATCGGTTTTTGCATTGGGTTTGATTGGGAATTAGCACTTAGTGTCCAGTTTTCTATTTAGTTCAGCATTTTTATCTAGAGTGCTAATCACTGAAAAATCAGTGTGTTTGAGAGAGCAGTAACTGAGTTAGTAATACTACACAAAGGTATCACTTGTTGCATTGCTTCCCTTGTGGCATTTAGTCCCACAGCATATGCATATAGGATGCAATCAGAAGAAACTCTGAAATGTTGTACAAAGATATTTGATAACCTGCCTTTGTCGGGGTATGGGAAGGTCTTTTGTAGGAGCTTACTCAAGAGCACAACTCAGGCTAGTAATACATTTCAAATACTCAATAGAGTTAAGCGTTTATTTTAATAAGGAACTCAATGTACAGTAATTGCTGATTAATGCTTATATTCACAAGATATTTGAAAACCTAACATCTATTATGTGTAGTGAGTAGCCCAATGATGGAGATATTTTCATGTTAAGATGTCAGAATGTAAGGAACATCTTTTCTAACCACCTTAATATCACAAGACAGGAATAAAGGCTTTTGTGATGGCTTTATCAGCATACACATTGCACTGCTTTGGAACTGCATACCAAACAGTATTAGTTTAACGTGAGGATTTGCTGAAGTGAGTCATGTAACTGCAACCTGGATAGAGCCTGGACTGTGAATTTAGTTCCAGGGTCCCTTAATCACTATATTTACAACGTAAATTTTTAAGACTCATTTTTATTTAAAATTTTTCTCTGTGGTATAAAAAGGTGAAATACTTTGACTTTTTATCAAGGAACATTGAGAATAAAAAAATACATAACAGAATTCTGGGTATTAAAAGAAAATAAAACATAACATGCAATCTGTATTCTCTATAGAAGGATAACATTAACCATCTTGAAACGTTTTAAGGTTCAAGCAAAGAATTGCAGGTATATTAAACTGAAATGATTCTTTAGCAGAACATAGCGCAACTCATATTTAGTAAGTTGATTTTGTTTGTGGCAGTCCTGATCAAATTTAAAAGGGGGGGGGATAAGCTGAAGTTTAAATTCTAGTTTGAAAACAAGATGTCAAAAATTATTTTATTTGCTATCGAGTGGGGAAAAATGCACATTGACTGACATAAGAAATTGCTCAACTGAAAGTGGTGTATTATTTAGTTGCCCATAAAAAGTATCAATTTTCTTTAATAAAGATTGAAAACCTAGAATGCGTTTTTTAGGATAGTAACAAGGTGAAATACTTGACATTTTATTAAGAAATATTCTGAATATGAAATACCTAGCAGAAGTTTACATTTTCAAAGAAAAAACATAACATGCAGTCAGTACCATGTATAAAGGGGTAATATTAACCACCTAGAGACATATTTAAGTACAAACAGATAATTACAGATGTACTAAACTGAAATGACTCTTCAGCAGAGCATAATGTAAGCAAGTTAAGTTCCAATGACAACCTGACATCTTCTGGTTATCCTAGACATTGTAATATGTAACCTAAAAATGCTATCCCTGCAGTTGTGATGTATTGTAATTTGTTAAACTTATTATAGGCAAGTGAAAATGAAGCAGTTCTTCATCTGGGAATATAGGAACATAAGCCGTATAACTCCTGCATAAGTACCGCGAAAGGGACATTGTAAGGGCTCTGAAGCTGAAACAGAAGTTCTGCAACTCCTAAGATGTACGCCAACGATAATATGGAAACAATGTAGACAAGTATTTGTTGCAATAGACAGCTTTACAAATGCCTAGATTCGACAATTTACATAGCAACTGTCGCATTCATATACTACCTAGTATAATGGATCTTTTTAGTAAAGTAAAAAACTCATTAATGTATCTTTATAGCCATTGCAAATTTTAGTCAAGAGAATGCATACATTAAATTTTTTGTTTATGGCAAAAGTTTATTGAAAAATTGCTATGAATCCATAGAAAACTTAACTTATAAAATTCATAAGTATGTACTGTATTTCCCTCATCCAGGTCCTTGGTGACCGTCTCAAAGAAGTCAGCCAGGTTCAACTGGCAAGATCTGCCCTTGACTAATCCAAACTGGGTGGGGTCAAGAGTTTGGAGATTGCCTGTGTCCTTGTTTATGAGATCCATAACAAAATTAGCATCATATTTGATAAGCCGCTTTAGATTCATTGCGGCTAACCTGAATATATCTAAGTGTGTGTTTGGGGGATGGTAAGCTGAAGTTTTTAATTTTGACTTTGAAAGTAAGAAAAAATGCACATTGACATAAGTTGCTCACCACAAAGTGATGCATTATTTAGTTACACAAGAAACCCTTTACATTTATCAATTTTCTTTAAAAAGATTGAAAAGCTAGAGTAATGTGTGTGTGTGACAGGATGGTCGCTAGGTGAAATACTTTGACTTTATTTTTATCAGGGAAGGGATAGATGTAAAGGGCAACCTAAATCAATCATAGATGAAAAGTAAAATAGCTCGAGGTTAGGTAACTTAAATCCACCTTTAATTTTGGGGTCAGAGAAGCTAAGCTTATTCTTTTGGTTTTAATATCTTAGAGGAAGTTGATTAGAATTTTTTTGCCCAACTTGATTAGATTTTTTTTAACCAACTTTATTTGAAGAGCTAAATGAAATAGTATTATTGCAAAAGTAAGAGATTTGCCTAGGATTTCATCATTAGCTTGGACTTTAGACCATGATGTGAGATCATTATTAATTTTATCAGATTGCCATAAGTTGTGCAGTCCCAGTTAAGATCTTAGTAGGAGGGTTAGTAGTATCACTGATTGCTAAACAAGTTGAACATGAATGTAATTGATATACTTGTTAGGAAAGCAGATTTTTTAAACCACTTTATAAAGGAAAGGAATGTGAGCTTGATCAAATACTCAGCATCTAGTAAAAAACATGCACATCTGTGCATTTGATTTTTATGCAGTGGTATAAAATTACTGTGGTATAATGCAACTCCCTTTCCAATTTAAAGGGTTGAGTCTCTAGTAAGATAGGGACTTTTGTAGCCTTATGACATTTTATACAGAGATATTAGGAAGTGGCCTGAAAATGAGATTTTGTTTGCTTTATATTCTACATCATAGTTAATTCAACATTTTAAAAATAAAATGTGGTCGCAAAGTGATTTTTATGTGTAACAAAATAAAATCCTTACCATCAGAAAACTGGGAACTGTATGGAGCAAACAAGCCATGTATATCCATTAGATTTTTAATGAAAATAGTATATTTTTTGTTAAAAGAATATCCAGAATCCAGCCTGCCGTGTTCAGAGCCTAGGTTTAAATTCCAGTCTCCAGCCGGTATATAGTTGTGATTGTCAGAGGATAATGTATCAGACATCTTAAAAGGGATTGACCATTACCTCAAGTTGTGTATACTAAAACTATTAGTAGTGGTCGTCTTAATTTTGAGAATTTTCCCTTGATTGGTATGTATAAAAAGCCTCTAATGTTTATACTCCTCAAATTATGAACCTTGCATGAGTCTCCTATACTAGACACATTAGTATCCATTTAGTAAAGAAAATGCCACAGAAGTTTCCTTTTTCTGTATGATCTAGATACCATGGAGTTTGCATTGTGAGATTTTCACTTGTGTTCTTTTAGGTTAAGTAACCGTATAGGATATAAATAGCTTCTACAGTGTGGAAGGTTTGAGTTTGTTCCAGTAAGTAAGAGAAGAGCATAAATCTTGTAAATGAATAAAAGATGAGTGAGATTGCCTCATAGAAAAGCTGCAAAGTATCTATTTAGTACTTAAAAAATTATGGCAAACTAAGATGCTAACATAAATCCCTTAAAACCAGCCCCATTAACCTTGTGCATCATCCAAATATTACCCCTGAGAACTAGCAGTAGAATTCTAGGGACAAAGTCTTTGTTCCCACATATTTCTAGCAAGATGGGACTGAGACAGTTACAGCATCAAAAGTCTGACCTCATTTTATGAATGGAAAAAATACAATGTCATATGTGGCAATGGAGACCATTAGTGAAGAGTATTAGAAAGAATAACTTGCAACCTGGGAAAATTCATAACTAGTGTTGTTTCTGCAGATGTATTTGAACGAACAATGTATCAAGTTATATGTTTTGGTGGATTTCCAAGGTGGCTACATACTGAGTAGCAGCTTAATTTCAGCTCCCCCAGGGAGAAAACAGAAACTCAGAAAAGAGAGTGAGTTTGCCTTGTTGGTAAGTACCACTGCCTGTATGCCAGCAGGGAAGAAATTTAGAGAACCTGAAAGAAAATCAACCACAAAAGGCAAGGGGAAGATGGTGGCTGGGAAGAATCCTGCAGCTGTTCAACAAAAAGCAGTTCAAGCTCCAGCTTTGGTGCAAGACATGACTTCCAGTAGTCTAGAGGGAAAAATAAATCAGATGTGCTCAGAGCGGTTTGAAATAAACAAAACACTGAGAGAGTATATAAACTCAAATAACAAAAGGCTGGAAAAATGGAAGAAGTTTAAACAGATATTCAAATGAGCTAAGCTGCAAAAATAAGAGGTCAAAATAAAATAAAGCCTAGCTGAGTATGAGGCAGCTCAAGAAGAGATGTTTCAAAAATAGTAGAATTAGAAGATAGCGTATGTAAGGAAAACCTGAGATTTTCTACCATGTCAGAGAAACTAGAAGGAACAGACCACATTAGTTTTATGAAAGTGCAAATAAGTAACCAGACTGGTGTTCCACAGCAGGAGTTAATAGGGTACATGTGTATGCTCCAAACCTGGCTATGACAAAGTAGCCAAGACCTCTAGTTAAGATGCAATCCTACCAGCAGAAAGAGTTGGTTCTGACAAAACTATGGCAGAAGGACAAAGTCCTAAATGTTGAAGACAGAGTGTTTATGGAAAATGATTATTCACTGTACACCTGTCAGAAGAGGAGTACATTTATTTCATCAGTCAAGGAATGTAGGGAAGCTAGTGTGAGTCAAGCTGCTGTATCCAGCTGTCTTCAGAATATTCTTTCCTAGAAGGTCATTCATTTTTTGCTGCAGAACATACTAAGGAGGAAATACAAAAAACTGTTCAACAAAAAGTGATCTATCAAATAGAAGGGAACTCTGCTTCTTACTCTTCTGATGATAAAGCTCATAGAGAGAGTATGCCAGTGAAACCCTTTCCAGTGTTGCAAAGGAAAATGCTTGAGAGACAGAGAAAAGCAAAGGAGTTGAGAAAAAGAACCAGGAGTACGTTGGAAATGAACCAGAGACTTGGAGTTGTGAGGTGAATATCGCCAAGAAGCAAACCAGGAATGTAGGATTGCAAAGCATCAGTCAAATTTAAGAAATCTGGTGAAACAAGAAAACTTGGAAATATTGGATTTTCTTGACATTGGAGACCCCTACAAGTTTAACAGAGTTGTATGCCCTACTTCATGTCTTTAATGTTTGGAACAACATTAAGGAGATAGGAATAGAAAGGAAAGAGGTAACTGTAAGTAAAACAGTTTTTGCTCTCAACAGTAGTTTTATAAAACTTGACAAATGCTGCATGTTGTAAAGTAAAGCATTTTCAGTTATTTTTTTTGTGTTATAGGGATACTAAAGTAAATGTGTTCCTTTTTTTAGTTCTTTATTTCTTGTTTAGTTTTAAAAAATGTAACCACTGCAGATTAAAAAGAGAAGAAAGCCTGGACAAAAGCATTTTTATGATAATAGACTATAATCTTAGGTTGTTGAGGTGAGGGACAGGTTGTAAAAAGTATACAGAGCATAATATAAGTAAAACTGATTTGCTGTTTTTATTTTAGCATAGAGAGATGAATAGATTAAAGCCCCCTGACCCAATCTAACAAGTTTTAAGTGGGAACAAATAAGTAAAAGAACATGAAATGTAATGAAGCATTTTCCATTAGCAAGTAAATGTTAACAGTGCAACAGAAGAAGCTTGTAGTTGAAGGCAACTGTATATCTTGTTCTCATGTTTCTGTAGAGACAAGCTGATAAGATGGCAATGAAATGGAATACTTTTCCCCAAAGGATAAAACTTAATGTTTTCTGAAAACATTCAAGTTGTTTTCTACATCTGGGAGAGGAATAAAGATTAGACAGAAACAGACAGCACTTTGTGTAAGTTGAAGCACAGACTGGACCTTGTGTCTTAGCAAGGGTAGCCTTCATTATAGGTCAGTTAAAGTTTGTGAGTGTGGCTGTCAGTCTGGGACAGTTCCTTTTAGGAAGGATAAACTTTATTATTTGAAGATCTACATAGATGTTCTTTGTGTTTCACTGTTGCAGTCATCACATTTGGGTTATCGGCCTGCAGGTAGCCCACAGCCAGCCTGAATACCAGAGTCTTGGATTCCTGCGTTGGATGCTGTCTCTTCTTCCATGCCGTCAGGTCATCAGGGATGTAAAACATGCAGCCGACGCCATTACATCAGTCTTTCTTGCCATGCGGTGCCCGAAGCAGAAGCAGTTCGCAAGTGCCGGTCGGCAGACTCCTGAAATTTTCATTTTCGAGTTTCAGAACTGAAGTTTTCAAAAAAAGATAAGTACCCCGTTGGGGATCTTTTTTCTTGCTTCAATCGATGTCAGTAAAAGTTAACAATGGTCTTACCTGTGGAAAGCAAATACCTCAAAGATTTTCATTCGTACTGCATTTCTTGCTTAGGCCCAGACCACGACGTCCCTCGCTGTCGGTTTTGTGCCTTGTTCAACCCCCGAACTATTCGTCGTCGGGCTATCATTGCAGCAAATTATTTTGGTACTGTGTATCAGTATTCTGAAATGGCTTCGTTAAGCCATCCGACTACCGATCTTCCGAAAAAATGTAAAGACAGAGACAGACCGCATGGGTCCAAAACTGCCAACGATGCTTCCATTAAGCTAATAGCCAGTCCGCCGGTACTCAGTGAGGCGCTTTCGCAGCCCCTGATACCCGCTACCGCAGATTTGCAGGCCTCTACTGAGACCCATTCAGAATCCGGTATGCCGCGAAATGCTTCTTCGACTGTGGAACCTGTGAATATCTCTACCTTGGATGGGTCTGGAGCCGCTGTGCAGGCACAGTCTTCTGAGGGTGTATTCAGGCCTACAGACTTGCATTTTAAACCAACGTCATCTTCTTCATCCAGGCCTAAAACTCACACCATGCCTAGAAAACCAACATCCAAACTGCATGCTCAGGCCCATATGCCTAAAAAACAAATGTTTAGAATGGCTGAAGACCTTATTACCTTAATTAGGAGAAGCCAGCCTTCCCCCTCTAAGAGACCTAGAACTGATTTTCCTTCTGATTCTTCTGATCAGGAGTCTGATATTTCTGTTCCTTGTGATTACCAGGATTTGCCCTTATCTACATATGATGATTCTGATGCAGAGGATTCCATACCATCTGCTTCCCCTCCAGAAGATTTTTCTTTTGGTGAAACCTTGCACACTCTTAGGGAGCATTTCCGCTGGAAAAGAGAGGATTGCTCCTCCAGCCTGGGACCTTAACTTTGTATTGGAAAAGCTCACTCTCCCTCCCTTTGAGCCAGCTGCAACTGCAGAGCTGAAATTCCTTTCTTGGAAAACAGCCTTCCTTCTAGCCATCACTTCAAGCAAGAAGAGTGTCTGAATTACAGACACTCATGGTAGTGGAACCCTTCATTATCTTCCATGCAGACAAGGTTTCCCTCAAGACCAATCCTTCCTTTATGCCCAAGGTGGTGTCTAGTGTGGCCCTAAATCAGTCCATTCATTCGCCTACTTTTTTCCCTAATCCACAAAACAAAGGAGAACGAATACTGCACTCTCTGGGTGTGCACACACAACTTAGATTTTATTTGGATAGGACTAAGCCTCTCAGAAAATCTGAACAACTGCTTTTTGGCTTTGCGGCAGGGGCAGAGGGGAAGGCCATTTCAAAGCAAACCATTTTTAAATGGATAGCCCCTTGCATCCATTTCTGCTAAAAGCACCATAGAATACCTACCCCACAGGGGATAAGATCACATTCCACCAGGGCTGCATCTACCTCTACAGCCTTTCTCAGAGGAGTCCGTACCACGGACATCCTAGAAGCTGCTACCTGGAGCTCTGTACATACCTTCACCAAGCATTACCACATGCCTTTTTTTTTCTAAATCCAGAGCTGGTTTTGCCACTGCAGTATTGCAGGGCTTAATAGCTGGCCCTAATGCTCTCTAATTTCCTCCTCCCTTCCTTAGCTTTGGGAATCAACCCAAATGTGATGACTGCAACAGTGAAACACAAAGAACATAGTACAGTTGTGTACACTTGCCATAAATGTAGATGTTCGAGTGTATTCACTGTTGCAGTCCTGGTTACCCTCTCTCCAGCACCCTGACTTCTCTTATCTCTACCTTTCCTTCTTGTTTGGTATATTTAAGTTTCTGGTGTATTTGCTTTTTGATGGAGGTGTACCATAGCATATAATTGTTTCCCATTGTGGGGGCACCTGACATCTGGGGCAAGAAAAACTGATGTAATGGCGTCGGCTGCATGCTTTGTACCCCTGATGTCATCGAAGATGAGACAGCTTCTGATGCAGGACCAAAGACTTTGATAATCAGGCCGACTGAGGGCTACTGCAAGCAGATATCCCAAATGTGATGACTGCAACAGTGAATACACTCAAACATCTACATTTATGGTAAGTGTACACAACTGTACTTTCTTTGCCGCACTTAAAATTTAAATGGCTAGTTAGTTTCTAATTGAGTTTGCCAAAACCCTGATATTCTGCTGTTGCCAAGCTTGTTACCAAGTTGTAAAATAAAGCAATGTCCAACTTTTGCAAAATGGCACCTAGTAGCACACAAGGAAAAGTACATTTGGCACATATCTTTAGACAAATGTAGGTAGCGCAGATCCAGTACTGACAAATCCTGTTCTTCAAAAGGTCCAAGACTTCTGTAAGGGTAACTAAATAGTGAAAGATAATTGCATGTAATTTTAACTAATTTAATCACTGTATGTTCTTGCTTGTGATGAACCCTTAGCAGTTCACAGACCTGCTTAGTAGCAGTCTGAGTAACATTCAAGGATTCCAGCTTCGTTGATGTGACATTGTTCATCAGTTTTAACATGAAAGGGTAAATATAAATTATTTCTTAGTCTGCTGATTTGAGGTGGGGGCATGGGGACAAATGCTGGTTTCACTTACCTAAACAAAATGTAGTTTGAATTGGCCAGTCTAGTTCAGTATGTCAAAATCAGTAAAGGCAGTTAAGGTAGATAGTAGTAGCAGTGGGGCACTATCTGTCTGGCACATCTGTGGATTACTATCCTATGTTAAGGTTATTTCCACATACATTTTTAAATCAAATACAATTCACAAGATGTCCTTCATGGATGCATCTGCAGTCATAACAAATGGGTTGTCCTGTCGTCAGGCAGCCCTTCGGTCGGCCGGATTCCAAAGTCTGGGTCCGGCTTCGGCTGATGTCACACTTCACCCGACGTCATCTCTGCTGGTCTTCGGGTATAAAGACATCAGCCGACGCCATTTTCCTCAGTCTTTCTTGCCGCGTGGCGCCCGAAGCAGAAGCTGTTCGCAAGTGCCGGTCGGTCAGATCCAGAGATTACTACTACCGAATACTACTTCAAGACTTCTAAAAGCTAAGTACCCGTTGGGGACTCTCTCTTGCCTCAGCCGATGTCAGGAAAAGTGAATAACTGTTTAACTTGTGGGAAACAAATACCTCATAAAGATTTCCACTCTTACTGTCTGCCTTGCTTAGGCCCAGACCACGACGTAGCAGCCTGTTCGGCCTGTGCTTCCTTCAACCGACGAACGCTTAGGCGTCGGTCGGAGTTTGCTGAACAGTTTTTCGGCTCAGATTTTGCGTACATTATGCCGTCGGATCCTCCGACTACCCAAATTGTTAAAAAACGCAAAGAAAAAGACCGACACTCGCGGTCCGTGGTTTCGGCCGAAACCACGGTTAAGCAAGCCGAAACCGAGAAAACCAGTCAATCTTCAGCCGAATCCATGACTACTACTGAGGCTCCTGCTACCTTAGTTGAATCGGCCTCAGAAATTTTGCCTACAACTGTGGTTCCTAGTGATTTATCAGACACCATCCCTTTGGATGTCTCTACCCCAGCACGTGGTGCTGCTAGGCCTCCTGCAGCCATGTCTATTAAGGCCTTTGCCAGGGCTAAAGCAGCCAAATCTGTTAAATCAGTGCCTGATAAGCCCCCCTCACACAGGCCCACTTCAAGTTCACAAATGCTTACTCTGGCAGAAGATTTAATATCCTTAATTAGGGGATCCCAATCTCACCCAGACAGGGCCTCTCAGCCCCAGAAAAGAGACCTAGAGCAGAGCCCCGAGCCAGTGTCCTCTGATGATTCTGCGGATGACTCGGACATTACAGACCAGCCAGAGGCTCCTTTTTCTACTTATGAAGATTCCGATGCTGAAGAATCCATTCCAGCTGCCTCTCCACCAGAGGAATTTTCCTTTGGGGAAACCTTACATGCCATGAGAGAACAATTCCAATGGCAGGGACAAGACTTCTCAGATTCAAGAAAAGGCTTAGGACTTTTCTGCACTTACCACAACATAGGCCCTTAGCTATACCTCCTGTACTGCCTGTTGTGGATGATGCATTTAATGATGTTTGCACTGCTCCTGATTCTTTACCTCCAGCCCCTGCCAAACCAGATAGATTTTACAGGGTGCCAGACACTCATCACCACCTATACAAGGCCCCACTTGCAGATCCGAAACTATATCCCAGGGGCCTAAGGCAGTAGCCTCGACCACAGCAAAACCCTATTCCTTCTGAAAGGGAATCCAGGTCCTTAGAGAGATGGGGTAAAAAAGTTTACACCTCTGCTACTCTCTCAGCTAGAGCTTTAAACTGTCAGTTTCATATGATCCAATACCAAGAGTTTATGCTTGATCAGTTAACTAAAAACTGTCCTCTGATGAATCCTTAGAAATGAAATATGTATTAGAAATGGTGAATAACATCCAACAGGTTAGTAACCATTCCTTAAAATGTGGCTATGAGGCACTGGAGGCTTCATTTAGATCAGCCATGACTGGCACAGTGATAAGAAGGCATGCATGGTTGAAAGAACAGGTCTTACGGATCATGTTAAAGCAAAGCTGTTAGATGCTCCTATGGATAAGGCCAGTCTATTTGGTACACCTGCCCAGCAAGTAATGAAGAAAATGGAAGAAAAGGCAAAATCTGTGCAAACAGTTAAAGATTTCTTACAGGTTCAGCCCCCAAGGTTTAGCAGGAACTGGCCTGCCAAAAATTGGTCCTTTCCAGACTCCACAAAATCCCAAAGGGGCAGGAATAGACGCTCTAGAGGCAGAAATCAATCCAGAGGAGGTGCCTACAGAGGACGACAGTGGCAAGGCAATAACCGAGGCACAGACACAACCACTGCCACTGCAACAGGACAATCACAGTGACTTGGCTCTGACACCGCCTACCAGGGAGCAAATAGCAGCACCTTTAGGCGGTTAGTCTTATTTTCGAAAAATTGGCACTATATCACAAAAGACAAGTGGATTTTGCAAACCATAGACCAAGGCTACCGGTTCCACTTCCACACCTTACCAGTAAAAAGAGGAATGCCAAACCTACCTCCAAATCAAAGAATAGAATCTCTACAGCAGATAGCGAAATTAACAAAGATGAGAGCTGTGGAAAGAGTACCAATAACAGAACAGGGCAAAGGATTCTACTCCAGACTCTTCCTAGTACCAAGAAAAGAGAAAAGTTGGAGAGCTATTCTCGACCTGTCCGTCTTAAACACATACATCATTGTCCCAAAATTCAAAATGCTGACCCTACAGCAACTTCTTCCCATGCTGGGCAAAGAGTGTTGGCTGGTAACTCTAGATTTCAAGGAGGCATACCTGCACATCCCCATTCGACCAAATTGCAGAAGATACCTCAGATTTCTTGCAGGATCAGAGCATTATCAATTCTCAGCATTGCCCTTTGGCTTATCTACTGCGCCCAGAGTATTCACAAAATGCCTGGCATCAGTAATCGCTCACTGCAGACTACAGGGAATCCAAATTTATCCATACCTGGACGACTGCCTGTTACAAGTGGACAACAAAAGCAAGCTGACAACAGATTTACACAGGGTCATTTACTTGCTACAAGCCCTGGGATACACAGTCAATTTACAAAAGTCAAGGCTGATACCATCCCAAACAAGAACATTCTTGGGCGCGGAATTGGACACAGTAAAACAAATGGCATTCCTAACTGCAGAAAAACAAAAAGAACTCCCTCTTTACTTCTTGGCATTAACAAAGCAGAACAAACTAACAGCAAGAAAAGTTCTGCAGGCCTTGGGCTTCATGGCATCATGCATAATCTTGGTCCCACATGCCAGACTGCATATGAGAAAGCTACAGTGGTACCTAAAGAATTTATGGTCTCAGCACAGGCACAGCTTAGAAACAGAAATCCCACTAAGCCCATGCCTAAAACAGGAGTTCCTATGGTGGGCTCAAGCATGCCAGTCAAACCCAGGCTTACCCTTCCACAACTTTCGAGCAAGCCAAACCATCACAACGGACGCCTCAGACCTAGGATGGGGGGGCGCACATGCTGGACAAATGCATACAAGGATTGTGGACTCAAGACCAGCTGCACCTGCACATAAACCAAAAAGAAATGCTGGCAGTAAAACTGGCAATCCAAAAATTCAGACCATTCCTCAAAGAAGGCCATTTGATGATAAGGACAGACAACACCACAGTCATGTGGTACATCAACAAACAGGGAGGCACTCATTCATACTCCCTATGCAGAATGACTTTGGACCTTTGGAATCTGGCTCTCAGCTACAACATCCAGTTACAGGCAATATTTGTGCCGGGAAAAGAGAACACCCTAGCAGACATGTTAAGCAGAACCACCTCGGATGCTCACGAATGGATGCTACACCCGGACATTTTCAAGGCCATCACAAAGAAATGGGGAATGCCACAAATAGATCTATTCGCATCCCCACTCAATCACCAGCTCAAAAATTCTGCACAAGGACATTCCACCCACTTGCATGGAAGGTGGACTCTCTATCCTTCAGCTGGAAAGGCCTGACAGCATATGCATTTCCACCTCTTCCCTTGATGCACAAGGTACTACTGAAAATCAAAGAGGAACGTCCAAGGATAATCCTGATAGCTCGAATTGGCCAAGACAACACTGGTACCCATTGCTGAGGAGCATGTCTCGGGAGAGAATGTGGTTAATACCCTGATGCCTTTGATGTTAACTCAGAACAACTACAACATCATGCATCCAAACCCAAAAACCTTGCAACTGACTGCCTGGAACATCACATAGCAGCAACTAACCCAGACCTTTCCCAAAGGGTTAAAGACATTATCCTTGAAGCCCGCAGACCTTCAACAAGAAGGAACTATGCAGGAAAATGGAAAAGGTTTGTCATTTGGAGTACTGAAAGAGGAAAAGATGTGTCGAACATAGATATTGCTAACATTCTGGAGTACTTGGCAGAGCTTCTACATACAGGCCTGTCCTATTCCTCCATCAAGATACATGCATCAGCTATTTCAGCAGAATACAGCTTCGATCCACCTGTCTTTTCGCATCCTCTACTCAGGCAGTTCCTCAGAGGGATCACGAATGTAAAACCTCCTAGGAAACCACCATTACCAGCATGGGACTTGAACTTTGTGCTAGAAAAGTTGACACTCCCTCCGTTTGAACCAGCAGCAACAGCAGATCTGCAACACCTGTCATGGAAAACTGCTTTTCTACTGGCAATTACCTCAGCAAGGAGGGTTTCTGAACTACAGGCCTTAATGGCAGTGCAACCCTTCCTAATCTTCCATCAAGATAGGGTGTCCATGAGAACTAATCCTACATTTATGCCTAAGGTGGTATCCAGAGTGTCTTTAAACCAGGCAATCCACCTACCTACCTTCTTTCCCAATCCACAGAACAGGGGGGAAAGACTGCTGCATACCTTGGATGTACATAGGCAGTTACGCTACTACCTGGACAGAACCAAAAGTAACAGGAAAAACTGACCAGCTTTTAGTAGCCTATGCAACAGGAAGGGAAGGAAAAGCAATTTCCAAACAGACAATCTCCAAATGGATAGGAAATTGCATAAGATTCTGTTACTCCTACCATGGAAAACCAATTCCACAGAACATAAGACCTCATTCTACAAGGGCTACAGCCACTACCACAGCTTTCTTACGAGGAGTGGCAACCAAGGACATTATTGAGGCGGCTACTTGGACCTCCGTGCATACATTTGCCAAGCATTATAATTTACCTCTATACTCTAGATCCCGAGCAGGGTTTGCCACTGCTGTACTGCAAGGGATCCTAACTACACCATAATTTTTCTTCCTCCACCCCTAGTTTGGCTATGGTATTCTACCCATTTGTTATGACTGCAGATGCATCCATGAAGGACATAGCACAGTTTTGTACCTACCATAAATGTAGATGTCCGAACTGGATAGCATCTGCAGTCAGGATTACCCTCCGTCCTTCCCCTCTGGGGTACTCCTAGGTATTTACCCTCCTAATAGCTAGCTGGGGAGTCTCTTATGGTGTATTTGTTTGTATATATGTACATACATGCTTATTTTTGTGTTTGCCTTCTACTTTTTGGAAACATTGGCATTTATCCAAAATTTAGCCTTCCAAGAGGGCAACTGGCATCTGGGGCAAGAAACACTGCGGAAAATGGCGTCGGCTGATGCCTTTATACCCGAAGACCAGCAGAGATGACGTCGGGTGAAGTGCGACATCAGCCGAAGCCGGACCCAGACTTTGGAATCCGGCCGACCGAAGGGCTGCCTGACGACAGGACAACCCATTTGTTATGACTGCAGATGCTATCCAGTTCGGACATCTACCTTTATGGTAGGTACAAAACTGTACTTTTTTAGCACTAGGTAATGACTGGTCATAAGTAGGAAGATCAGAATAGTGGGTCCTAAGTACTTGAATAGCCTGTTGTATATTTGAGACAGTTGATCCTGATTTTGTGCCTTATTTCCATTCCATACAAATGTCACTGTTGCAAGGTAGACCATTTTAAAGAAAATTGCTTTTTGGATTAATTTTTGAGTGTCTTCATTCTCATTCTCTTTTGCTTTACTACGTGTAGATCGGGACTAAATTTCATTTTAGTGGCATTCCTGAGATAGTGCTCAGGTTCTTTTCTGCCAGCCTCACTTTAATTGCATCAGAAGCAGGTCATAGTGGTTTATGTATGTATGTAGGGAGTGCTTGAAACTGGGCTTGTCGCTTGAGTAAATGTCAGGCAGTTATTAGTTAATATTCTGTGTATGTTCTTCCCATAATCCGTGGATAATAGTAATGCCTGTATGTAATCTTACTTCCTGTAAGAGAATTTCTGTTTTAAGCCATTCAACTCCTTAAGTTGCAGTATGGCAAATTGGTGCCATAGTATTATAGTTCTCTTCTACAGCAGACCCTCTAGATTCACTAAAGCATTTTTTGAAGGCAGTTAATGCATTCTTAAAATCTTTAACATTATTTTGAATATTTTGCTGAAGGGACAAATTATTTTTCAGTGCAGGTGTAGTTAAATCAGGTAGTTCCAGAACAGCTGCATGTAGTTCTTTAACTGAGGTAGAAATATCGAGCCTACTCTGATTGTAATTCCAGACTGCCAAAACATTTATCATTGTATATTAAATTATTGTCTTCTCTGTGAGCATTTAACAAGGCGATTTTCTTGACAGCGTTCTGAGGTAGTTTTATCTCCTTACAGGACCTTGCTCAATGGCTACTCTACTTGCACCCATTTGACATATTCATTGTGGAACTGGGGCAGTCATTCATTCCCAGAATAAGTGAGAGCCCACTGGCTCATCCACTCCTGTCTGGGAATCCGAATCAGTCCTCCATTCTCCAGTGAGAGTCAGGCGGCAGGGAGTAGACCTGCTTGCTGATTCTCTGGGAGCATCCTCCTTGGGAGCTGGTCCAAGGTCAGGTATTTCTGCCTCTTGAGGGGAAGTGTACTTACACATGCTGAGTTTCACTTGTCTTATGAGTAAGAATACATTCAGAGACAGGGTGGACTTAGTAGGATCCGAGTCTGCTCCCACTAGGTGTCACCTGTGTGACAAGCCAGAACTGTCTGTTTTCCCTAGAATGGGACAGCTGCCAGCAACTGCTCAATGCCCTCCTCTCTGGCCAGTTCCTACAGGTACTCAAGCACTAATTGCATTTGGGTCACTTGTGTAGTAGGCAGGGCTTTATCTATTTATGCAGCAGAGCTAGCCAATAAATATTTGTTTTAAGCAGACGTCTTGTGAGACTACATTGCTGATTTTATTGGGTCCACATTCTCACTTTTCTAGATTTTAGCAATGGTGGTTGCCTTTTTATGGTTTTACTTTATAATTTCGAAATACTAAAATACCGAATTTTAGTATTTCGAGACTATAAAGTCGAAAGTGCAGTTACGCAAAACTGCATAATGACGAATGCAGAAATGTCAACTCCACCATTGTATTGTCACCTTCGTGACGTGCGGTGCGGTTTGTGGATTTAGCTGGGGATTCAGGTAAGTGGTGTTCTTGTAAGGGTATTGGGTAGGGATTTTAGTGTGTGTGTGTGTGTGTGTGTGTGTGTAGTGGTGGGTTTAATGTGTGTGCGTTTAGTGTGACCTCAGAGTTAGTGCATATATAAGTAGCGGGAGTGTGGGGGGTGCAGGGGGGCTTGCCCCCCTGCTTATAGGCAGGGTAGGTGTGTGTGTTATGTTGTTTGTGTGTGTTGGTTGTGTGTTTTTTAGTGTCATTAGGTAGGTGTATGTGTGCTTGTTTGTGTGGTGGTGTGTATATTTGAATGATCTTGATTTTGAATTTCGCGGTTGTGGGTTTCGTTTTTTTTTTGGCTTTCAGTTTTATAGTCTCAAGATACTAAAATTCTGTATTTTAGTATTTCGAGAGTATAAAGTGAATCCCCCTTTTGTTTAGTTAATGTAGGTTATCTTACGACATCTTCAAGTACCTATATGTTAATTGCTACCATAACATGGTCTGACTAGGTTGTGATGCCCGTGCACTGACCCAGCAATCAAGGAGCCTCAGTACTCACCACTAACACCAGTGAGGGGCATCCATGTAGGGAAAGATAAATATACACACAGTAAAATTTTTCTTAAGAGCACACAGAGATCACAGTCAGTCTGGGGCTGGCTTCTCCCCTTTCTCTCCAGATTGCCAATAAGACTCCCCACTGGCACAGCTGTAGGGTCCCTCAGCCTAGTGGGCAGACTAATAACTCCAGCACCCTCTCTGTCCAACCAGTGTTTCATGTCCCTGCCCAGGTAGCTCACACACACACACTTTGAGATAAGAGTTATATACAACCACACAGACACTCCTGGGGAAGGCTGGCACAGGGTTCTCCAGCTGTGCCCCTTTTACCCAGACTATACGGTAGTAACACTTGCCACTACCCAGTAATATTTATTGGCTACTATAAGGCCCTTAGAAAAGGGTGTCCACTTATACTAAGTAATATTATTATCCAAATGGTAAGTGTGACTGAACAGCAATGCTATCTGAGTAGCTTTGTGCAATATCACTGAATACATGCAATGTACTCGTAGAGCTTAAATTATCTCTACACAAAACAGCCACAGTTGAAAGGTTTAAACATATTTAATAAATAAAAACACAAGACAATACTTCTTATTACACAGTGCTAGTCAAGAGTTCAGAGATCACAAAGAAATAGTTAAAATAATACAGCAGAAAAGTTCTGACATCAATACAGAAAAAAGACTAATCTAATCTTCCTGTTTCCTAGCTATATCAAAGAGAAAACACAGTTCTAAAATAAACTTGCATGTAGAACACAGGCAGAGTGCTGGTGAGAGTTGGATGTTCTCAAGACAAATGCTCAGTGCTGTCATTGTTTCTGTCCTTAAATTGATACCACAGTACCACTGATTCGTTTCAGATTACATCATTTCTTTCTGGTTCCCAGGCTAACAGAAACTCAGAGGTTAATGGCCCTTTTTATCTTGCAGCTGGACAGGAAGCCAGAGCAATAAAATACATTATACATGTAAATTCTAGACATTAAGTCTGGCCTCAAAACAATAGACAGAATGCCTCCCTCTAGACATCTCGTCTCCGAGTTTTAGATCAAAGAAGTTCACAATGCTTGACTTCTCACATTTCTTACAGCAGAGTGCACTGTTACTTTTTTTTTCAGTTCAACATCCAATACAGTCTTTTCACATTTAAGAGAACAAGCCTGTGGCTTACATTAATATTTACAAATGACAGAATTATCTACAAAATTCTATCTGGCTAGGCTGGCAGCCTTCACCTGTCTTCACATAGGCACTTCAAGAACACAGCTCCCTTAACACACACCTGAAATGAGTCCCAGATGAGGTGGATAACTACGTGGGACTCTTCCTTCCATTTGACCTGTGCAGAAAAGTCCTTTACAGTCCTATATGATATATAGTCACCATATCATTTGTCTGCAGAAAAGGCCCTGTGTGATAAATATTCCACTGTCTCTAGTGCTTGAACAGTCTGTCCGTCCAGTATGAGTGAATGAATTTTCTTGAATTTAGGCCATTTATCTTATTTTATATTCTTGTTTGTCTTTAATGTGTGCACATTCCTTGCCTTTGACTCAAACCAGGAGACTAGGGGCTTCTGTTCTGGCAATTGGTGAAGAGGACTAAGGCACTGAGCTATTAATGACCTGATACCTGTGGTACAAGGTTTGATTCCTTCAGCCTTCATTTGCCTGATGTGTGTAACCTTTGGGCTAGGATTTTAAATGGTCTCCTGGACTGTATTCCCGAAACCCGTTTGTGCTTTCCCAGCTCACTGTATGTGATGCCATTATGTTCTGCTGGCAGGAGGTATATGTGCTTTGAGTGTAATTGTTTTTCAGAGTAGAGCTGTGGTTACGCAGAAAGGAAAATTCCAAAATGGTACGTTACAGTGGGCCTTCTCACAGGTCATCTAATACAATGACTACATATCTGTTATTTTCAAGCATGTATCCCATCTTGTGGACTGAGCATCTGCTAGAAGCATTCCAGTGTTTATGCCTAACGTTATGCAATATTTTACCATAAATTCATTCATTAAACCCCCAATATTCTTTTGCTAAAAATCAGTTAATTCATAGGAAAATGCATGAAAAAATGCTTCTGCTTATGTTGAATGTTTACTGACGTTTTTCCTTTGAGATGTTTTATATGGACAGAATGGAATATATTATGAAAGCTAATCTGTTTTATCTTATGCCATTTAAACAAAGGCCTTCCTGTTTGTTGCTAGACCAACATTCAAGTGCTATGGTCATTGTATTTTGTTACAGTAAGTAAAACAAAACATTAACCATGAAATTCACAGGTTACCTTCACTAATTCTGTTGCTGTTTCAGTCAACATTTTTCAAGAATGTTTATGCAAAGGAATCTTGAAACTGCAATTTGGATGGCAGGTAATAAGCTGGACAGCCCAGTGAAAAGACAGTAGGGTTTGGTAGACAGTCATGCAACATATTTCATAAACCGTGTAACAACCCTGTCTGTCTTTTTTATTCTGCTTTGGATTTTGTGAAGTGTTGCACTGTAACATAGATGTCATTAAAAGAAGACAGTTGATGTTTTCTTTCGGCTTTTCCCAGTTAGGGGTCGCCACAACAGAACTCTGGTCCACTAATGATTCGGCAGCAGTCGATTTTTATGGTGCTGAGGTGCCAGCCCGACACCCAACCTTCAACGAAGGCACGCCCATTCACACGTCTTTTGAATGCCACTCGACCACGGGGAGGACATGCAGACTCCACACAGAAGGCGCTCCAGCTGAGAATCGAACGGGAGAACCTCTTGCTGTGAGGCGACAATGGTACCGCTGCACCACTGCGGCTTACATCAAAATAAGACAGTTGTCTTTCAGCTTTTCCCAGTTAGGGGTTGCCACAGCGGAACTCCGGTCCGCTAATGATTGGCAGTAGATTTTCACGAACGCCGAGGTGCCAGCTCGACGTTCAACCTTCAACGAAGGCACGCCCATTTACGCATGTCTTTCTAACGCCCACCCAACCGCGGGGAGGACATGCAGACTCCACATGGTGAAATACTCGCCATAGCTAGAAAATTTCAAGACAGACTGCTGGAGCAGTGTACATACTGCCCTATAATTTTCATTCTGATCTCCCTTTGTGTGCCTATTTCTAATGGCTTGTATATAGTTAATGGTATGCTGATAATGTGTAAATTCATTAGCAGTAACTAAAGATTTAATGATTTGGACAAGCCTCTCATTAAAAGAACTAAAGTTTAAGTGAGTGTGTGTCATTTTCTAAGTAATAGCAAGTCCATGCCAGCTAAATAACAGTGCCTTACCAGTGTGGTACATATATTATCTCTTTTACTAAACAGATATTTTAACTGGTGGAAAAATAGGCTGATGACAGCAGATGTTGCTAAGCAAGGAGCACAGTGTTACACTGATGCAAACACTTCTGGAATGTCTCCTGCTGAAGTGCTCAGGGCAAAAATTAAAAAAAAAAATCTCAAAAGACAGGATTGACTTATTTTTACAGAGGGACTTACAACTAGAACTTTGGCTTACTTCACTCCAATTTTTATCAAGATGCTGGAAATTAGTGTCATAAAACTACAGTGGAGAACTAATAAAGCAGAAAACAAAAACCTTTCCTTACAGCTACCACCTAGGAACACTTAGTCTGTTATCAGGTCTGTCTGATGGAACATTCCACAAGAATTCTGTGTTGCTTTGCATATTGCTGAAGCCTTCTTTATTGCTCTATTCTTTAGTCTGCAGTAACTATTTTGAGAGATTTGTTTTTCCTTTTTGATTTGGGAACCATTTTCCCAAGTTTTTTATCTTAATTTCCGATAATGCAGCAATACTTCAAATAACTAGTTAATTTACATCTGTGATTTTTTTTTTCTTTTTGTACTTTGAAGTGATGAAAACTGTTTTGTTTTCATTATTAATTGAATATCTGCTGTTTCTTCCCCCAGATGTTGACACAATTGTGAAGTTTGCTCAGCTGGAATTCCGCTTTGGGGATAGCGAACGTGCCAAGAGCATGTTTGAGTCCACGCTTGATAACTACCCCAAACGTACAGATTTGTGGTCAATATACATCGACATGGTAATAAAGCATGGCACTCAGAAAGAAGTACGGTAAGTGATACATAAATGTTATTCCATACACTTGGGAAAACGTATATGATCCTGTATTACATTTTGTATAAAATGTAATCTGGTGTACAGCTAGAAGAAAGTTAGGAGTGACCATGATCTGTCCAGGTGTATAAATCCAGTGAACAGTGTGCAGATTTGTTTTCTACTGTTGCTGTTATGCGCTTGTCCTTTTCTTGTAAACCAAGCTGTAAGCTTCTTCCAAGTTTTAGTTTACAAAGCAGTTCCCATAGATGCGTTCATTTTTGTCAATGTTTATAGTGGTCTCTGCCATCCTCCTTTGTTTAGCACTTGACCAGTTTCCTGTGTGCAATTAATTTATGAATTGACCACAGTGTTGTTGATAACCAGGAGGATAATATCTAGCCTTACAAACCTGGAATGAGACAATGCAAGGTTGCTCAAAACGTAGATCTAGGTAAGTTTACTAGAAGCTAGGTAAGTTTACTAGAAACATTGCATGATAAAGTGAATATAATCTTAGATGTACTTCCTCCCATCTTCCTACCTGACAAGTAATTATTGATTCTGCAGCTGCTAGGTGAATCATACTATAATGGCACACCAGACCTCTCCATTGTATCTGGTGCCATATTATCCCTGAGAAATGGAAATATCTGTTTGACACTGATTTTGGGAAATGTGTCTGTATATTAATAGTGGCACATTCAGTGCTTAACAGGATGTACTTTGGGCTAAGTTCTAACTTTTTGATAGTTTTGTGTGATGCTATAAAGAGCACTGTAGGCATCCTGTTACTTGTGTCGTTAGCATGTACATGGGTTGCTTTTATGTGCATTATTTGTGGTAGAAGTGTATGCATGGATGCTGTACAATCAGTGACATGTAGATGTCTTGTCACCTGTATAGAAGTTAGTATAGTTCAAATTGGTGATGTTTTACTTGCTACTCGAGATGATTAGGGTGTCATCAATAATGTTAGTGCATTCCACTGTGAAAGACTAAGGTTTTGAGACAAATGCTTATTTCATGTTGTAGCCTATGATATCGGGCAGTTGTCCAAAGTTCCCAAGTCTGGCACTGTTTCATTGGTTGGGTCAGAAATGTCAGGATTCAGCATCATTTTCAGTAGACAGCTTTTATTGCAGCCAACACAGCAAATCAGTATAAACTATGCTAACACTTTCTTGTCACACCCAAATGAGTACTGTTCATAAATTATAACATATTTTAGTGCAAGTTAATTCTTAAAAAGGACTACACTAGACATTGTCATTAAAAGGACAATGACCTTTCATACATATGCACCACATATATACAAGAATTTATCCGCTTTATACCACTTCTCACCACAGTAAAGCCTCCTTGTATGATTAATTGTTTGAAATGTGACTCTTAAATTACTTTCACCACGTGTAGGCACATCATTTTTTTGGAATTTGTGCAGGAGGTTGTCCTGATTTGACCACAACTACTTTTGTGTCACAACCTTCAGAGCCTTTGCAGCCACAGCATTAAGGTTATTAGGGTGATTTGTGTATTTTAGCATGTCATGTTTATTATCTGATAGTATATTTATGGCCCTACCTTTGAATTTCTCCTTTGTTTTCTTTATTCAGCACTATAGTTCTTTCCATTAGCTGTCTTCTGTCAGTGTTATAGGTAGCCATCAGATGCATGCTTTCTGTTATTACATAATCTGTTTATATCATATCATAACATGAGCTAGTTGTAAACACAGAATATGCAGGTACTTGACTGCTTGCATCTACACACCATGTTTTCACTGTTCTACACAACAAGGGGAGCCTGTCTTGTATTAATTGTGTACAAATCAGTGCACCTCTTATGTCTGCAGAATTTTGGTTTCCTCTTTTAATTGACTAGAGAGAGAGAGAGAGAGAGAGACGGAGAGAGATGGTTTGAGACTGAAGGCAAATGGGTGCCTCCAGAAGTCCTACTAATCCTGAGATTGAAATATGTCAGAATTCTACCTATTCCAAGGTGACCTCAAGTGTAACTAGCAGTGTCTGGGGTTTAGTTGGCAGAACCTCCCTTGCAAAATAAATAAAAATGAAATTTTTAAATTTTCCTGCTATTTTAATCACTGTACTTCTCACTTTTTAGACACCTTTATTAAATCACACATGAAGCAATGGCCTGTACTTCACACTTTATTGAAAACTTCTGTGGGTCATTTAGTTATACAGCCATTTGACTACTGTGTTTTGTAGCGTTAGTCTTGGAGTTATATTTACTACCTGACAACATGCATCATGCTCAAATCGCTGGAATATGCACCATATCAGAAGTCCTTTATACTTTGGGGATGTGTACAGATAGTCTAGAATACTATGTTGATCTGATGTTGTCATTTTCATTCTTCCTCAGCATATGGGTCTCTGATCCAACTCAGCCAATCTCTTTAGATTCCTGGATCTGACTCTGTACCTCCTCCTTTTACCCATAATGCCCCTTACTTGCCAGATTACCTCAGATCTTGTTTGCCACTCTAACAGATCGTTCGGGATTTCATTTTTTTAAGCTGCAGGTGGCTATTTGGGTATTGTAAGTAAATATCTTCTTGTTACTGTTTGTACCTATTTAGCCCTTCCTCTCTCTACTTTTCTTTTACCTTCATGATCACTGTTTTGGTAGTTTTTATCATACCATTGTTGGTACTAGGCCTTTCCTAATTTCTTTCTGTACCTCTTGAGGTATTCTTTCTACCATTGTTGGTAGATGATCTTTATTTTCCCCCTACAGGAAAAGACAAACTTTCCCTCAGTGTGCAAGATGGAAAGACCTTGTCTGCTGTTGGAATCTGTTTCTCTACCCCGCAGACTTTTCTCTAGGAATCAGCACAGTGGTAAGAAGATGTGGTTTTGAAAATCTCAAGGACGTTTTCAGGACTAATTTGGGGATTTTTCTCCCAGAGGCAGAGGGGGGAATAGTAACTGAAGATTCCGTCCTCATGGCAGAAGAGGTCTGCAGAACCAAGGGTCTTGAGACTCTTTCTCAGATAGACCCTTTCAGTACTCCTGAAAGGTTGCCCAACTGTTTTCTCTGGAGACAGTCAGGAAGCACTTTTCCATGCACCAAAATGCCTGGACAGCCATCACAAGAGATTCTTGGATGAAAAGGATCATATCCAGAGGATACTTCTTTCTCTCTTCACAAAGCCCCTCGCAAAAGAGAGGTCTCCCTGATGTTCCACCCAATCAGAGAGAGTTAGCAGCCTTAGAAGTTCAAAAGCTGCTAGAAAACAGAGTCACACAAAAGGTCCCACCAGGCCAAGCAGGATCCGGAATTTACTCGAGGTTGTTTTTAGTGCTAAAGAAATTGGGGCACCTGAGACCTATTCTAGGTTTCAGTCATCTAAATCAATTTGTGAAGAACTCCATGTTCCAAATGGTCACAGTTCAATCCATTCTGCTGCTTCTACAGGTGGACTGGATATACTCTGTAGATCAAGATGCATACTATCACTTCAAAATAGGTACTCTCGAAGATATCTGCGCTTTCGGCTGAGAGACTGTCATTACCGGTTTAGAGATCTGCCCTTTTGTCTCACCACAGCCCTCAGGGTGTTCAGCAAGTACATGGCATTGGTGGCAACTCATCTCAGACTACATGGATTCAGAGTGTTTCCTTGTTTGGAGAGCCGGTTCCTTTCTGCACCAACCAAGCATCTCCTAAAGAATGCCAAGGATTACTTACTCCAGTTGTGTCCATTCCTAGGGATCACAGTAAATCTTTCCAGGTCCAAACTTCAACCAGTTCAAGTCTTGGAGTTTATAGGAGCTCACATGGACACAGTTCATATTCATACCCCAGAGCAGAATTTGTTCCCTAAGATTCTATGTCATATAGGTTCTAGACCATCCCTCTCTTCCTGCGGGACTGGTTTTCAAGCTTTAGGTTTGGTGGCTGCAACGATCACCCTGTTACCCATAGCTCGCTTTCACATGAGAATTCTCCAATCACTGGGAGGTTGGCATAATGGTTAAGTTGTTTACCTTACAAACACAAGGTGCACGGTTTGATTCTCACATGGTATAATTGTCTAGCCTTAAAAAATAGTCCACAAGAACAGTTGGCCTAGTACTAGTCTATGAACCGATGACCCTGTGTTGGTACAATGATTGGTGGTTCGGCATCTGTTGAAGTATCCTGTAAAGATTTTGAGAGCTTACAAGGATTTCTTACATTGGTGGAATCCAGTCCATTGAGCTTTGTCAGGGACTCCCATTTTTCTTTCCTCCCCCGAAGGCCACACTGACCACAGATGACTCCTAGTTGGGGTGGCATTTTTTGGCACAGGCTCTTCAGGGTACATGGTCCCCAGAAGACCATTTTGCATATCAATGTCTTAAGAGATGAGAGTGGTCCTATTAGCATTGCAGACGTTTCAGAACTGTCACGCTCTAGGTATGATTGCTATCCAGATAGACAATATGTCAGTGGTTTGGTGCATCAACAAACAGGGGGGAACCAGATCTTCTCCCCTTTGCTAAGAAGCAATGAGATTCTGGCAGTGGTCAATCTCCTGCAACTGCTTTATTGCAGCAATGTGGTCTCTCAATTCTGTAGTGACAGTAATGATTTTTCATCACTGAAGTCAACCTTGCTGTTGACCTCTTTGCATCTCCTGTCAACAAGTGCAGCAGGTTCTTTAACCTAATTCTCCTTCGGGGGAGTCACCGAGAGATGCTTTAGTCCACGTTTGCCCCCCCCCCCCGTCTCTTGTATGCTTATCCCCCCTTCTCTTAATACCCAAATTTCTTCAGATAGCACAACAGTTGAAGAGCAAGGTAATCCTCATTGCCCTCCACTGGCCTGTGCAAGCATGCTTCCCATTCCTGTAGTCTCACCTTCTGTATCCACCTTGGACACCAGACTGATCTACTTTTGCACCCATTGGGAATAATTCATCCGGACATTCAGGACCTCAAGTTAACCACATGGTTTCTCTAATTCCAGTGATGGCTAGACAGTCCGTCCTTTTCTGTCCAGTTCATCAGATTTTATCCTCATCTCAAAAACTTTCTTCTAGAAACATTCTAAGAGTAAATGGAAGAGATTTTCATACTGGGCAGAACAAAGAAAACTGGATCCCTTTACAGCTTTGATTCCTACTCTATTAGATTGTCTGGCTTAATTTTTTCAGGGTGATCCCAGTTTCTACACCGTAAAAGTCCAGCTTGTAGCCATCTCTAATTACCACATAGGGCATAATGCCTTCCCCTAGCATTTTCTAAAATTTGTAAGGCTTTTCTGAAGGGTACTGTTCTGCTTAGACCCAGTAAGAAACTCTACTCCACCCTGGGGTCTTACTGTTAATAAAAGTTTAATCCAGTCCCCCTTTGAACCTTCAGGTAAGTCGGACCTAAAATTTCTTTCTTAGAAAAACATTTTTTTGTTGCCATTATGTCTGTGAAGTGAGTTTCTGAACTCTAAGCACTCTCTTCAAGATCGCCTTATTTGTTTTTTCTCTTCCACAAAGATGGAGTGACCTTGCATACAAACCCTTCTTTCCTGCCAAAAGTTGAGTCAAACATGAATCAAATCAATTTAGCAGTCTTTCCAAAATGTAACAATAAGAGAGAATACATGCTACATTTTTTTTTACATAGAAAACTTTGTTTTTACCTACATAGAGTAAAAGAATTTTGAAAAACTGAACAGTTGTGTTTGTTTCCTTTGCAAAAAGCAAATTGGGAAAACCAGTATCTAAAGTTACTTTGGCTAAACAGATTGCATTTCCTTTGTATAGACTCTAAAAGGATTGTCTTTAGCTGAATCTCTTAAGACTCATTTGACTAGATCCATGGCTACATCATCTGCCATTTGGGCTAGAGCTTCAATTGATGACATTTTGTGCTGTGGCCACATGGTCCAATTGTCATAAATGTATTGCTCATTACAAGTTGGACATCATATCCAGGAACGGGGCTGCTTTTGGCTCTACACTTCTCCGGACTATCCTTCCATGATGGTTACCCAAGATTATTGTAGCTGGGGACTATCTCACATACGTTGAGTAATGAATGAAAATGACAGCATCAGGTATTAGTTATGTACTTAAAATAACTATGCATCTGTGTTGTCCATTTTCATTCTTCCTTAACTCCCCACCCTCCTTCCCCTATCCTTATCCTTTGGGAATGACCTGATGAGGTATATGGGAGCTATTGTTCCCACTTTGAGCCCCTACTCTGTTTCTCTTCTGTTTGTTGTTATAACTATAAGTATCTATGCTTTCAGACATATTTAACAGCAGCAAACTCTGTATCTCAGGTAATCTGGCAAGTAAAGGGTGTTCTAGGTAAGGGAAGGAGCTTGTGATTCTGATCCAATAATCTAAAGAGATTGGTCAGGTTGCATCCAAGGATCAGATCTGAGGTCTATACACTGAGGACAAGTGAAAATGAACAACACAGATACATAGTTATTGTGAGTACGTAACTTTAATTTATGCCACATTGCTGTGAATTGTCATGATTATAATTGTGATTAGGTTACGGTCTTGATTAGCATTATCTGTTATGTCTTCTACAGCATGGTTAATTTATTAGTGTGGTTGCATTTCTCTAACTGCATTACCTGTAGTTGACGTGTTTTAACACTATAGTTCTGTTATGTGAGGTAATGTTTGTTAAATGTTTGAATGGTTTGTTCTGTGAATTGTGATATTGGCTGCTAAACTTGTACATTTGACAGTTTATACATTCAGTTTGAGATGCTCAATGGATGCATGACTTTTTATTGATTTGTCAGTCTACTTTAGGTGACCCTACTTAATAATCAACTATAAGGTCATTACGTTCTCCCATCACTTATTAACTCTAAGGTTGCTGTAATATTGGGAGAAGGGACAATTCTCCTGTTGAAGTGGGATTTTAATGGTGGACATCAGTCAGTTCTGTGTGCTCGTGCACACACACACACACACACACTTGAAGCTGATTCAAGTCCCTTTTGTAGGAGTGCCACCTGCTGAAAGTTCAGTACTGTGCTGCACTGCATAGGGATTTAGGGGCTTGATCTTGGACAGGTGATGCTTATGTTCCATACAGGCAAGGCATCTCAGGCATGCAGAAATAAGCATTCTCAATTGTTTGTCATAGCAACAGACTGCACCTCATTGGAGAACTGATAAGAGGGGGGGTCTTGGATTTTATATATATATATATATATATATATATATATATATATATATATATATATATATATATAATATGTACAGAATATGTGTGTGAATTAGAGGGAGAATAGAGGAATGGTGAGGATGCAAGGAGTAGAGGTGGTGAAAGTGGATGAGTTTAAATACTTGGGATCAATAGTTCAGAGTAATGGTGAGTGTGGAAGAGAGGTGAAGAGAGTACAGGCAGGATGGATTGGGTGGAGAAGAGTGTCAGGAGTGATTTGTGACAGATGAGTACCAGTAAGAGTGAAAGGCAAGGTCTACAAGAGGGTAGTGAGACCAGCTATGTTATATGGGTTGGAGACAGTGGCATTGACAAAAAGGCAGGAGTTAGAGCTGGATGTGGCAGAGTTAAAGATGTTAACATTTGCAGTGGGTGTGACGAGGTTGGACAGGATTAAGAATAAGTATATTAGAGGGTCAGCCCAGGTTGGAAGGTTTGGAGACAAAGCCAGAGAGGCAAGATTATGTTGGTTTGGACATGTGCTGAGGAGGGATGCTGAGTATATTGTGAAAGAGATGCTAAGGATGAAGCTACCAGGTAACAGGAAAAGAGGAAGGCCTAAGATAAGGTTTATGGATGTGGTGAGAGAGGACATGCAGGTGGTTGGTGTGATAGAGCAAGATGCAGAGGACAGAAAGAAATGGAAACAGATGATCCGCTGTGGCGACCCCTGACAGGAACAGCTGAAAGAAGATGATGATGATATATATATATATATATATATATATATATATATATATATATATATATTTTTTTTAAACAGGCCGTATCTTTTATTAAATTATTACATATGACATAGGCAATTGTACATGTATATAAATGAAAACAAACCATGTTGACATAATTTTAGTTGGACATCATACATCACTTACCTATCCAGTCATTGTCAAACATTACATAGCTCATTCAAATCCTGCCGCCTTTTAAACCGCTTTCTTCCTCTGCATGTATTGTTCCCACAGTTCCATTTTTTTTCTTTGTCATTTGCTCCTAACATTTTCTAAAGATCCCAATTCCAGTTTTATGTTACTATAGTCACTACTTCTAGTAAAGTTGGTTTAGACTTTGATTTCTGTTTTGTATTAACTGCTTTTTTTTGGCAGCCACCATAATTAGACTCAGCAAGGTCTGACTTCTGTTTAGGCAATTCTGACTCTGTATCATAGGTCAAAAAATCATTTCCTTAGTTACACCAATTTGCTTTCCCAGTATCTCTGACAGAGTAGTCTTTAAGGAATCTTTAAAGTCTGCCAACTCATTACACTCCCAGAAAATATCTTCCCAATTACCTGTTTCTTCCCCATCACACCTCCAACATTTGCTGTCTACTTGAGGAAAATTTCTTTGGAGTCTACTTGGGGTATAAAAATACATAGTGAATAACTTCCAAGCAAAGGTTCCTAGGCCTTGTAGACTTTGTTGCATATTTGGGAGACATGCTATATATTCCCCCATTGTTTTGTTTCTTTGTTGTGAATTGCTTATCCAGTCTCTTTTCCCAGTCCTTTGTAACCTCCTCTGATTGATTATCATGCAATATTTTGTATGCTCTGCAAATTATACATTTTTTTAACTGCAGCTTCTGTTCTAGATTCCACTAACGATAACATTTAATTTTTTTATCCTGGCTTCTTATGGTGTAATGGCTGCTGCTCTTGTCTCTCACCTCTCCTTTGAGTCTTCTAGTGTCAAGGGGGAAATAATGTGCCAAACAGGTTAATGTTTGATAAATAGAAGAGAATGGAGCTAAAACATTATTTAAAAATGTATCTCTGTATGCACTGGAAAACATTTTCCTTCTCTTAGTGAGAGAGGTCAGCTGTTTCAGAAGTTGTTTTGTGCTAACTTGAGCTCATCATATTGAGCTTCTGTGATTTTTGCTTCGGCAAACTACCCTGCTACCATTTACTTTATTTTATTGCCTTTGTTAAAAATAATGAACTTAAGTAGTTCTTAATGAATAGACTTTAGCTAATTAGAGTGAGGACGGCATATCTTAGACTGTGTAGCTGCATGGAATGGAAATCACTTCATCAGAGTATGCAGAATCAGTATAATTTACTTCATTATAGCCTCTTACAATCTGTCTCGCTCACACACACACACACACACACACACACACACACACACACACACACACACACACACACACACACACACACAAATAGGGCATGGGAGATAAGTTTATTATATCCCATTGCTTGATATTGCCCTGTCCTTCAATTGGAGCACATGAGATACAGCAGTTTAGCCTCAGATACTCTGTTTATCCCTCAATCACTAGTGAGCAGACTATGAAACTCTGGAAACCACTAACAATCTGGCATATACACTGTTAAGTACATGCTTGTCTTAGGGTATGAAGTACTCTAGAAGCCAAGGCTGGGATGGAGAATCATCCCAAGCATTGTAGGGGAGTTGAGTGAGAATGTAATCTGTGATATATCAAGGAAAGCCCCTAATAGATGAACTGATGCTGTAGGAAATTAGTTATTAAATGTGTACTTCACCATAAGAATTGTAGTCAGGTTTGGTTACTATTGCAATATAATTCCTTACCATGGAAACTAGACACAGGCAAGCATCCACCTTCCAGCCTGGCTTAGAGAGCTTTCAGACATTTCCAGCATGGAGTTGCTTTTTTAAGCCCAGAATGTTGGTTTTAGTACATCTTAAAAGGGGCAGCAGCCTGCACCACTTTCAAGTTTGTCATGAGAACCACCAGCAGGTGTGCCCTGTGAAAGGATCCAAATAAATACCTCCAGGTCCTGGTTTGTAAAATCCCAGTGTTAAAGAAGGCAGATTCTTTTTGGCTCCGGAGCTTCTAGACTGGGGAGTTTGAGACAAAATTGGAGGACATGCTGTAAAAAGACAAACAAAAAAAAAAACAGTGGCACAATAATCTTAAAAGATATTCTGAGTACCTAACCTCCTTTCATCTGCCCTATTCTGACCAGAGGAGAGAATGCCTGGAAAAATAAATGGGGAGGGGGGTAGGAGGGTGAGGGACAGTGCAGCAGAAGTGAGACTGCTTAAACATATGCATTTATTCTGATTATAATTTCTCATCTGCAGTGAAGAGAAGTAAATTAGTAGCTACCTCATGAGGAGAAAAGAATAAGCATTGTATGATAGCTGCAGGAAAGCCCACCTTGCACTTCAGCTGTCGATACAGCTTGTGTAATGTCCAAGTGTCACTGTAGTCCATGTGACTGCATTACAGGTAGCTCTGAGAAACTATGCTATAGTTGTTGTTTGTCCTGGCAGCGTGGGTTCCAAGTGGCTTTAGCAGATTATTCCCACTGCTCAGTAAAAAGTGAAGCAGTTTGCTAGCCATTTGAACACTGTTTTAAGTCATGTCTGTCCTATGTTCCTGGCACGTAGAACACAAGTAACTACTTAGATTGTGTGAATTGTTTGGTCCTTGCTAGGCAAAATATGACCTTTTGTGAATCTCTAAAAGGTACAAGAGTTAGGTGTCGACGAATTGCAGCTAGGTTGGTGAGTCTGGTTAAGTGCCAGCTCCGATACCAGCTTTCTGGAAAAAAGTAAGGTTTAGTTCAAAGGCTCATCATGTCTCTATTGAGCATGCTGCATGATTAATCAGACTGAGAATAGCCACTAAAACGTTTTTCCAAAACATGATCTGATGTGCCACTGAGAAGCTAGGCTCAAAGGGTGGAAAAGTTACTTTGACACAAATCCCAACGTGAAAAATATTTTTTTAAGGAGATTTTAGTTCTAGGACCATCCCGAGAAACCTCAACTGTAGGCTGGCCAGAGGTGAAATAGTCAATTTGGAGGCAAGCTGCAATGACAAATTTTGCCACATGGTTCCACAAATTCCTTCCAAATTTCTGTAAAGTAGTAGCTATTAGGAAGCCCCATAAATTGGACAATAAGGAGAAGCTTTTCTATTCAGCTAGAGAACATCCTAGTTCTAAGCTTACGTGCCTCTTGAAAGATACACAACACCTCCTTCTAGAGACTGGCCTTAAAGGGGATCCAGCTGAGAAATATCCACACTGTCGGAGGGTGAGATGCATTGAAGTTCCTTCTTTTTATGTTGAGAGCAGATTTGTAGGATTTGCACTGGTCCTTTCCCACTCTGGTCATTTGTAGTAATGGGGTGGGGGAGCACATTTTTGTGAAGAACTTAGTGTAATTGTAGATGTTCGAGTTTGTTCACTGTTGCAGTAATAACTCTTGGGACATTTGTAAGAGGAGGCCTAATGGTTGGCACAAGTTCTAAAACTTAGCACACTTCTCCCTGTAGGCCAAGAAGATGCTCCTCCCACCTGAATATCAAGATGTTAGTGATTTAAAATAGATGTTTTCCCATACCATCTTTGCTTCTTTCTTGTTCTGTCATTATAAATATCCATGGTCTGAAGCAAGAGCACTGCATGTCCTATTGGAAGTGATTTCCAGGAAAGCATTTCAATCAGAAGGCTTCCAAATTGTCTTTTCTGATTATAAGTCAAGCTGAGGAGGAGAGAGGCCTTGGGCAGGGTAACACAGTTGTAAGGCAGGAGGACAGGTGACCATGGTACCCACCCATACCCCAGGAAGCGTACAGAAAGGGAAGAGGAGAAGAACATGATCAGTACCCCAACAATGAAAATACTCAAACATCTATAGTTGAAGTTCCCGACATATCTCTCCAGTGATGCAGTGATAATGCTTTGGAGACTCACAAGGTTTATGAGCCATTGGGTGGCTGGTCCTTAGGAGAAGCAAGCTGTAGGATCCCCTGTGGAATGGCTGAAGCAAATCCTGCTGTAGCCCCAGATGTAGTGACCAGACTGCAGCGCCTGGTGAAACTGGGAATAGATGGCCAAGCAGCTGCTTCCATATGTGATGGGTATTGACCCTACCCCTTTAGAAAGGCATGACCATAATGAAATGAGGCTGTATTATTGCATGGCACTGGTTTGCTGTGAAGTGAGTAGCAGAAGCAAACACTGTGGGCTGTCATTTGGAGTTGGTCTCTGGCAACAGGCTTGCCTTCATTGGCTTTGTCTAATGAAGAGAGCAGCAGTTTAGATTTTGTATGTGCTGTCCAAGTACAATCTCAGTTGACAGTAAACATCCAGTGAGTGTAAAATCTCTTTCCCCTCATTCGGAGTGGTGATGGAGAAAAAGAACAAGAAGGTAGATGAGCAAATTTAGAGGTATTTCTGTCACTATCTTAAGCATGAGGGCAGTGCTAGTTCTGTGACCCTATTCTTGTAAAAGATTAACCTAGTTCTTTGCACGTCAGTGTCTGAAATTTGAAAATTCTTGCAGGGCAGGTTTGCAGGTTAGATATTTTGAGGGGGCAGAGATAGCTGGTTTAAAAGGTGTTAAAGTTAGATCTGAAGTTTTTGTCTTCATTTGGTCTTCAACCTGTGGGTTACCAGATCCGGCACAGATCTGCCTTGGCCACATATCCAGCATCTGATCCGTACTCCAAGCTCCTCTTCTGTTCATAATGCCTCCATCTCCTTCCTCCATTCAGATCTCGTTTGCCACACTTCATGTCTACATCGTGATCTGTGCTACAGTTTAGGGGTAAGTAACACTTTTTCTCTTAAATTTTTCCCTTTTCTATTCTTCCACCTCACCCCGTGCTCTTTGTGTCAGTTCTTCTCAAAAAAAAAAAAAAAAAAGCCTCTTTCATGTGTAGTCAGGTGTGTGTGGTCTGTATGTGTGTTTGGGTCTCTCAGTTTGGAGTATGGCTGAGACCCTCAAACCAGGGTTCTGCAAATGCACAGAGTGTAGCCACAAGCTCTCTCTAGCCGATGGCCACACTCTGTGGGTTGAATGCCTTGGAGCTGCCCACCTGGAGACCTCCTGCTCCATCTGTGCCCGGTTTAATCCCCAGACAGTGATGGGACAGGAAGAATAAATTAATTTTGAAGGATGCCCCCCCCCTTACCACCGGGGCCCAGGTCTCTCTTGGCCCGGCATCTGCTTCCATTTCCGCCCCGGCCTGTGGGACTCAACCTTCTGCCTAGAGGTCCAGGGACGGAGACAAGTCTTCTAAGTCCAATCCAATTTAGGAAGGGGACCTGTGGGACTAATAAATTGGTGTATTTGGTGAAGTGTGGAGGTGTTCTGCTTTCTACATAGGAAAAACTGAAAGAGCAGTTAAAAATAGAATTGATGAGCAGCTTTTTGACATTAGGAAAATAAAGAGAATTGTCCAAACTATATAGGTTACAGTTTTGGTATTCTAGAGTTAGTTAAAAAGAACTCTAGAAGTAGTAATTGGAAGCTAACATTGCTAAAGAGAGAACTTATTTGGCAGCTTAAATTACATGCCCCCCCATGCCCACTGGTGGCTTAAATGAATGTGTCACTGAAACCTCTACTTAAAGAAAAGGCTGCTACTATCACATAAAATGCCTCATATTGAGTAGTTTTAAACAATTATTGTGTACTTGTATTTTTAGAGTGGTTCTTTTAAGTTTATTAATTGTTTTAACAACCTAATTGGTGAACAGGAAATTAATGTGTATAAAATGTGTGGAAGTAACCATAAAGTGCTTATCCTGGTTGGTTTTTAATACAATAAATTACTGGTGCTGTTCTAACATTTTTGGACTTTTTTAATTTATTACAAGCCTTCTAAGTCTAAGGACAGAGCGAGGAAGTGATTCCCAGATCGCTTGTTCTCAAGTGGGTCCTCCAGTAAAAGTACAGTCAGCTCCGAGGACAGAGGAGCTTCGGCCCCGATTGGTGGCACAGGCTTCCCCTCACTGCCCCTCTAGGCCAGTGTCGGTGGCCTCCTCTTCTTGATTCACCCGCAGTCTTTCTGAAGCGGCGGTGGACAGGATGATGTGGAGGTTTATCTGCACTCAGATACATATGGGAGTCTTGCCTGCCTCCTCTCCCTCTGGAGAGGGGGGGGGCATGCAGTCCGCGTTAATCCCTATTACTCCTTCTCCGATCTACCCCCAGTTTTGGATCCCTCGATCTGAGGACATACTGCGTCAAGAGGTCAGCTCCAATGGTATCTTGTACTTCGCTAACCATGGGATTGAGTAGGTAGGATCCGACCAGCTCGGATCTGTCTGGCTGCCGGAGCCATAGCCTCAGTGCCGGATCCAAGGGGATAGTGTCGGCTCCGAGTTTTTTGGATTAGGCTGCAGTGAGATCTGGTCAAGGAGATTGCTGAGTTTACCCCTGGGTCCATGTCGGTGGAAAACAAGAAAGTGTTCTCTCGAATGGCCACCCTGACATCTATTGCTAGCACCTCTGTCTCTCCTCTCTCATGCAACTGAGGACACCACTAGAGCTGCTGATAGAGGGGTTACCATCAAGTGTCATGCCTGGCTCTGGTTTTATGCCTTTCCGAAGCTCTTTAAGGGGTCTTTTACTAATGCCTCTTATGACTGTTCCACACTCTTTGGGAAGTCAGTACGTGACACCTTAGTTCAGAGTGAGTAGGACTGGAAGACACTGTCTGCCATTGGAATCCGCTTTTTGGCCCCTCAACAAACCTTCTATAGGAATCATTGAGGGGCCAAGATGATGTGGTTCTGGAAATCTCAGAGCTATCCCCAGGACAATCGGGACTCTCCTTCCCCTGGGAGCAAAGGGGGATTGATATGCACGGCCCTAGAGGCATAGGGGGGTCCAAGAAACCTAGGATCTCGAGAACTTTTCTTGGCGAGACCCAGGCAGCAACCCTGAAAGATTGCCCGGCTGCTCGTCTCTGGTGGCAGTTGGGGTTCGCTTTTCTCTACACACAGTGGCCTGGGAGTCCATCACGGCAGATCATTGGATGTTGCAAATTGTATCCAGAGGCTGTTTAAGCCCCTTTCACAAGTCACCTCCTCCATCCAGACACCTCCCCGACATTCCACGCACGCAAAGGGAGGATGCAGCACTGGAAATTACAAAGCTGCTAGAAAAGCGAGTCATCCAACCCGTCCCCCCAGACCAGTCCGGATTAGACATTTATTCCAGGTTCTTTTTGGTGCCAAAGAAGATGGGAGACCCATGGTCACCCCCTCGTTAATCAGGTCTGACCATAAGCTAATCTCCCTTAACATCCACATCCCACCCCCACCCCCCAGTAACAAAACCTCCATAAAAAACTTCTCCAAAGCCATCTTCATGCTACTCAAGTCAGAAGTGACAAACTTCATGACACCCATGCAGACGGGAACTGAAAGTCCAACTGCTGAATCCTACACTAAGGCACTGTACGAGCACATCCACTCATGCATGAATCATGCCATCCCAAATAGAACCAAGATGCTCTCATCCAAAAAAAGGAAGCCAATCTGGTGGTCCCCTGCCATAAACAAACTTTATAACAAAAGGAAGAAACTGTTGCAGAAAAGAGGAAAATCCCAAGATGCAAAAAACTCCCTTACCAGCATCAGTAAGAAACAGATCCCTTATAAAATCCTCCAAAGTTGGTTACGAAAATAAAATTGCCAAAGATTCCAAATACAACCACAAGGCATTCTATAACTATGTCAAGAATCTAAATGGCAATGCTCAGATTTGCTCTGAGCTAAAACAGAATGTCATTAAATATACTGATCCCAAGGATATTGCCAATATTCTGGCAGATCGATTCAGTACCAACTTCACCCCCTAAATGACCCATCTCAATATCAGAAGATTGCCAAATTCTGGTAATGGCCACACAGGTAAAAAACGCACTCTCCAAAGCTAAGAATACAGCATCCATGGGCCCAGATGACATCCCGGGCTGTGTACTACATGAACTACAATATGAACTGGCACCTCACCTAAGTGTCATGTTTAATCATAGCCTCACCTCAGGTTTCATGCCCCCACTGAGTGGCGCAGAGCTACAGTTATCCCACTCCACAAGGGGGGATCCACCTTGGATCCCGGAAACTACCGTCCCATCAGTCTGACGAGTCTTATCTGCAAGGCCATGGAGCGTATTATTATGGAACTTATAAACAAAGACATTGGCAACCTTCAAACACTGGACCCCACCCAGTTTGGGTTCGTGAAGGGACGATCTTGTCTACTGAACCTGATTAACTTCTTTGAATCAGTCTCCAGAGCCATGGACAAGGGTAAGGTGGTCCACACAGCCTATCTAAACCTTGCCAATGTCTTTGACACCATCCCCCACTCTGAAATCATAGATAAACTTAGTAAGCTGGGCATTAATCCCTACGTCACCCAATGGGTTGCTAACTGGCTTACTGATAGAACCCACACTGCAAAAGTAGCAGACTCCAAATCCAGCTCCAGGCAAGTGACAAGTGGAGTACCTCAGGGTTCAGTCCTGGGACCGCTCTTGTTTGGCATCTTCTTCTCTGAAGTACAGGCCAACACTGAGGGACTCTGGTTGACAAAGTTTGCAGATGACTGCAAACTGGGAGCCATTATTGAATCCCCAAATGATGTGGATACTCTACAAAAGGGCTTTACAGAAACAGATGCGTGGTGCCAGAGCCATGGGCTCAAGCTCAATGCCAAGAAATGTATAGTTATCCCCTTTGGGAAAAAACATGTACCCGTGAATTACCATATAGGTGGCAGTACACTAAACACCGAAAGTGTGACAAGAGACTTAGGGACACAGGTGGACAGTGGTCTCACCTTCGATAACCACATCGCCACAACAGTCAGGAAAGCCTTCTATGTGGCACACCTCATCACTAAGGGCTTTTCATCCAGAAAAAATGAGGTCATTGTCCCACTGTACTCATCCCTCATTAGATCCATTATAGAATACAACGCCCTGTTTGGTATGTACCTCTCAAGACATCTGCAACAACTGGAAAGGCCGCAGAAATACCTCACTAAAAGAATCACAGGCCTAAAGCAAATGCCCTACGCTGACCGCCTTAAAAAACTCCAGCTATACTCTTGTCGCATATCGTCTACACAGGGGCAATCTCTGCTTAACATACAAGGCCATGTCAAACCCAGAGCTGTTGGACATGCTACACTTAAAGAAATCCCAATCCCTCAGAGCCACATGCTCCAGGGATCTAAATCTTGGTCATCACAATAAACAACTTGCTGGAGGGATAGGTTCCTGACCCAGAGACTCCAAAGACTCTGGAATAGATTGCCCATACATGTCAAGCTGAGTGCCTCTTTGGCCCTCTTCAAAAGGAACCTTGACGATTGGATGGGAGAAAGGAAATTCACCCCGGGGATCATGTCAGTCGCCCTGCTAGACAGGGGTCCAGGGAAGTAAAATAGTGTTTGAAGAAATAGCCAGGGAATTGTTATGGCTAGGCTTGTATAGGCCCTAGGGCTGATAACCTAGTACCAACCTATGAACCTATAAGACCCATTCTGGATCTCTCCATCTTGAACCTGTCAGTTGCCAAGACAAAAATCTGGATGGTCACCCTTCAATCTGTCCTGCCCTTCCTGCAGGAGAGCGATTGGATGTGGTCTATTGACCTTCAAAATGCATACTACCACATCAAAATGGATTCCAGGCATCAGCTCTGTCAAGCGAGAGATCCTCTTCTTCTCTTAGCCCAGCAGTTGGGCATTACCATCAATCTCAGCAAATCGTCACTGGCCCCGGTTCAAGTGTTTGATTTCATTGGGGCTTGATTGGACACAGGTCAAACCAAAGTCATTCTAACCTCTGAGAGAATCCAGTCTCTGAAGCTACGTCCTTTGCATTCTTCAAGCTGAGTCACCGACAGCGGAAATAGTATTAAGAGCATTAGGGTCCATGGCGGCCATGAACAATCTTTTACTCATGGCTTGTTTTCACATGTGGTTACTTCAGTGGGCCCCCATGGTTCAGTGGTCCATGTTAGGTGTTCCGTTGTCTCACGCCATTTGAGTCTCTTGGGTGTGCAGGGACTCTCTTCTGTGGTTGATCCATTCTCTGGACTTTGTCTGGGCTCGCCCCTTTCTTCTGCCTTCTCCCATGGCCATGGTGACTACAGACACCTCTCTGCTAGGGTGAGAGGGGGCACTGCTTGGGAAGGACAGTCCAAGGCGCACGTGGTCTGTCTACGAGACCAGATTGCATATCAATGTCCTGGGGATGAGGGCAGTGCTTCTAGCATTGCAGGCTCTCCATGCCCATTTTCCTCCGAGACGATTGCTATACAGGTGGACAATATGTCTGTGGTCTGGTACATAAACAGGAGGGGAAACCAGGTCTTATCCCCTACGTTGCAAAGCCATGAGTGTGTGGGAGTGGGCGATCTCCACTGTCCATTTTCTGGTGGCCATGCACATTCCGGGGAGGTCCAGCATTCTAGTGGACAGGCTCAGCAGGTCTAGTCTGATGCCTTATGAGTGGTCTCTGAATCCTTCGATAGCAAAACAGATCTTTCTCAAGTGGGGTCAACCTTGCTGTGATCTCTTTGCCTCTTCTTCCAACACGAAATGCAGCGAGTTTTTCGCTCTGAACCCCCCACCGGGGGAAACCCCCAGAGATGTTCTGATTCATATTTGGCCCTCTGGTCTTCTGTATGCTTATCCCCCTCTTCACTTGGTACCAAAATTTCTTCAGAAAACATCAAGCTTAGTCATCTTCATTGCCCCATTCTGGCCTCACAAAATCTGGTTCCCCTCTCTGTGGTCTCATCTGGTGGACTCCACCATGGATGTTGGATCCGGTTTCTGGAACTTATTTCTCATCCTTCAGGGTTTCCCCATTCAGACCTGGTCAGTCTGAAGTTCACTGCTTGGCTGCTTCAGTTCCCATGATAGTCAGGACTCCCAGGTTTTCTTCACCAGTCAAAAGGATTCTGGTTACAGCTCATAAGTCTTCCACCAGAAAGTGTACTCCAGCAAATGGAGATGTTTTTTGATCTGGGCTTCGCAATGTGCCCTAGATCCTTTCACTGCTCCAGTTTCTGCAGTTTTAGAATTCTTAACAGGCATTTTTCAGCAAGGTGCCATTTCTTCTACGGTCAAGGTCCAACTAGCAGCGATTTCAAACTTCCATGTAGGTGATAACATGGCTTCCTTAGCATCTTCAAAGCTTTGTGAAGCCTTCTTAAAAGGCACCTTTCTACTTCGGCCACCAGTCCAGGACCCTACACCACCATGGGATCTTGCGTTAGTTATGCAAGCTCTGGTATCATCTCCCTTTGACCCTGCAACCCCGGTGGATTTGCAGTTTTTGTCCTGGAAGATGGCTTTTTTGGTTGCTGTTACATCTGCCAAGAGGGTTTTGGAGCTTAAAGCATTGTCGGTCAAGTCCCCTTATTTGATCTTTCATAAGGATTAGGGTATCCTTGTGTACTAATCCATCCTTTCTTCCTATTAATCAGGTCATTAATCTTCCATTTTTCTTCCCAAATTTTCAAAATAAGGGAGAGTACAAAATTGCATGGGTTGGATGTGCACAGACAGTGACATTTTTACCTGCACAGGACTAAATCCTTTTGTAACTCTGACCAACTCTTCATTTCCTACTCTATGCCCTTTTTAGGGAAACTAGTATCGAAGGTCACCATTGCCCGTTGGATTTCCCAGTGTATTACCTTGGCATATTCTACTAGAGGTTTATCCCCACCAGGTAATGTGAAGGCACATTCCACTAGATCCATGGCTTCTTCAGCGGCCTTTTGGTCCAGAGTATCATTAGATGACATTTGCTGTGCGCCTTCTTGGGCTTCTTCACATACCTTTATCTCGCATTATAAGTTGAACATCATATCCAGGAACAGGGCATCCTTTGGCTCCGCCATGCTTCGGAATATCCTTCCATGTGGGCCTCCCAGGTGTTTAGTAGATGGGGACTCAGTCCCACAGGTTGACGACCAAATGAAGACAACTTCAGATAAAGAAGTTCTGTACTTACCGTAACGTTCTGTCTGAGTTGTTGCTCTTCATTTGTCTTCAACTGTCCCTCCCTTCTTCCCCCTGCCTTGCATGGACTGTGTGGTGACCACAAGGGTGCCTCTTATTCTCCTTTTCTTGCTTATGGAGATATTTAGCATGGGACAAGGTATTTGGTTGGGTTGAGATGCTAAGTTAGGCAGCAAACTTGATCTAAAGGGATGAAGGAGACTGGCATTATGGGTAGGGGAGGAGCTTGGAGCTCGGATCAGATGCTGGATATGTGGCTGAGTCAGATCCGTGCCAGATCTGGTATCCTACAGGTTGAAGACAAATGAAGAGCAACAACTCAGGTGGAACATTATGGTGAGTACATAACTTCTTTTTTCTGCAGAACTTGACCAAGGTCTCAAGGATGGAATAAGTTTCTTCTTGGAGGATTCACATACAGGGCGCCCTTGAGGAACTGCTTTACTGGCAACAAGGGGCAATCAAGGGAATCCTAAAATAGATGCGTTGAAACAATTAAGAAATGTGCCTTCATTGGTAAATAAAATAGTGTTCTGTAAACGTTTGACATGTTGGGGTGTGACTCCTCTTTTGGCACCAAACGGATTATCTTTTCCGTTTAGTGTGGTATGATTTCCTTGTATTTGATTTCCTTGCTTCCTTTAGAATGTGGAGTATGCTGGCTGAAAACAAGTGCTAAAAGGAAATAAGTGCTATTTCATCCCCATTGACAGCCTTATGGTTATCAGGTTGGTGTGTATAAGCAACCCCTTGTTTTATGTCAAGAGGTCCACATACCGGGCAAGAACCAGTGTTGTTTGGGTCAGAAGAGGGCGATGATTAGCATTTTGGTTTGTCTTCCTTGATCTCCCTTAACACCCTTTGGAATTATAGGTACTGGAGAAAAAATGCAGAGAGGCAGGCCTTCCCAGTCTGGGAAGAGGGCATCTGGTAACCCAGGCCCCTGTTGCTGGTATTATATCTTGGCGCAGAATTTTCTGAATTGTCTACATTCCAGAGAAGTAAAACTGCCTGTATGGCATACCCACCTGTAAACTAGGTCAAGAAATATGTTCTTGTTTAGCCTTCTGTTGTAAAGCTCCACCTGTATCCTCCTCAGCTGGTCTGTTAAGGACTTATTAGATAGGATGTAAGAAGCCCCGAGGGTTCATTCCTGACTTCTGAGACAGATCTAATGCTTCTGCTGCTGGCTTGCAGACATTAGGAACTGGTTCCTCCTGCTTTTTAATGCACCAGAGTCATTGCAGTGCTCTCTGTGAGGATGTGTAAGATTTCCCATTGCTAAATGGATTGGATGTTTTAGTAGCTAGAATGACTTCATTTCTTTTATACAGATGTTTTTTCTTTTCAGTTTTGTTCCATGCCTCTAGGATCATTGATTCTCCTGAGTATGCTCCCCAGGCTGTGTCTGAGGAGCCTGCAGTGAGCATCCAGTTATCCAAGCCTGGCATGAAAGGCACCTGAGCAGCACTTGTTGGATCCACCAAGAGAGTTCTTTTTTGATGCAGGGCCACAGTAGTGTGCTGGTAACATCTGTTCCTCAGTTACCACTACAACTTCCTCCTGTGTAGCTTTGATAGGGGTACGTTCAGAATGGAACACCATGTAGTCCAGTAAAGTCAATAATTGGTTCATAACTACTAGACTAGTTGCCCTTGGGGGGCCATTTTAAGCCAAGTCAATTTCCTAAAGGTGAAAATCAAACCCTTAACTATTATGTCACCCCCAACTCTCTGTTATATTAATGATCTGAAGTACTTTGATAGGAAAGCTACTTTTGTCTAACGGGAGGGAGGCCTTATGGTGCTCGGTGTTCAGTAGGGGCCCCTTGAAACACACTTGTTTGCTGGATACTAAATGGCATTCTGGAGGTTGAGAGACCTAGTTTTTAAAAGCAAGTTAGACTGAGCCATACAGTCTCCTGAATCTGCTCTAGAGTTGCTTCCTGAATGAGAGAATCATCCAGGTAAGGGTCTGTTTGAATAACCTTGGCTCTGCAGTAGACAATTGCTGGAGCTGAACACCTTATTCACAATAGATAAACCAAAGATCAGTGAGGTGAACTGGGAATGGCAACCTACTGCTTTCACTCTGAGAAATCATTTTTCCACCTGGCTAAGGGCATTTATATGTAGGCATCCTTTAGGTCCAGAGTGGCCATATAAGCTTGTGGAAGGAGGAGAGGCAGGAAGCCATGCAAGGTTAGTAGTTTGAATTTTGGTATCTTTAGAAACTTGTTTAGCCTTGAAAGGTTTAAGATGATCTTTACGTGGCTTCCTTTTTGAAAGTAAACATTCTTGAATAGAAGTATATGCCTGCTTTTGCTTTTTGTACTGTTCCCATGGCTACCTGCAAAAATGGATCTTATTGAAGGGGGTTGGGCTTGTTGCAGGATCATCTTGAAAGTCTAAAGGGCTAGAATTATGTCCATCCTTTCCATTCCTTTTGGCTGATGTGCCTTTCCGCCATGACAGGGCTGCAGACATCTTGCATCTTGAAGTGCTTGTATGGTCCACCCATGCCAAACCAAGAAATCTGCTGTCAAGTTCTGCATGAATTCTGAAACTACATATAGGCCTCTCTTTTTTGCTTAACACCTGTTGAGACCATTACTTGAATAACTCCTTAATGGAGAAATTAAGAGCAGTGTCTTGCTCACTGAGTGTCTCTCTTGGCTACCATGGACATTTTTCGGTACCACTGAAGTTTCCTCTTGTGTCTCCTAACAAGAACCATGCTGTGATGGAGGCTAACAAGCAGCCCAGAGCTAGTATGGTTATGCAATTTACCATATTACATATTTGAGGAAAGGATTTGCTGCTGCTGAAGAGGTTCTTACCCATGGAGGCCACTGTAGCTGGACATAAACTCTTCCAATCTGACTCTCAAAGCTTTTGAGGATGTCCCCCCACAAGCTGAACTCCTTCTCTACACCAGACAGGGGTGCAACGAAAGGCCTAAAAGATAAGATTTGCCCCATTATTCATTTCTCTTTATGTGAAGGGTAATCTCGAAGTGTGCTGTGATTAGAGGCATCGCTTGAACCTTAAATCCAAGTTCCTTACTTACTGCATATATACATGTTGGCGAGCAATTACTAGCTAACATTACCAAGTTAGATAAATGGTTAGGAATGAACATTTACAAGAGATCTAACTGGATGCTATGCTGAACCTAAGGCCTCCGGTCCTTGGGATCTCTGCAAGGAGAAGGGAGTATTAGCAAGTGCTTGAAAGGAGGGAACATGTACTGCAGTTGTGATCCTTCTCCTTAACCATCTACTATTATGGTAAGTTAGTTATGCAACTGAACTGTATTCATTAAAGGGATTGCCGCTGCAGCATTATTTCTTATAGAGTACCAAAGTGGCTCTATAAATACCCATAGGGTGTCCTGTCATGCCTTGCAGTAAGTCACAGGCAAAATATACATTTTTTTTTAACTTGATAGGCAGCTTATAGTGCTCAGAGAAGGTATGTTAAGATGTCCAAGCTGCTGCCTCTGAGCAAACACATTCCTGATGTTAGACTGAGATGGCCACAACTCTAATGAAATGAGCTCTGATTATACCCATGGGGTTTTTTGGTGGAATCTTAGAAAGCCAGTCATTTTGAAAGAATTTGTTTATAGACTGGCTTACTGATCATGTCCAGCATAAAGAAGGCTAGTAGCTGGGTCATTTGCCTTACATTTTTAATGGCACCGTGAACGGACTGTATATATCCAACAGATGCATTATCCTTTTCCCTTTATTCTGTGAAACTTGGTGGGGGCATGAGTAGTTGAGCAGTTTTGTTGAGGACAAGTTCAGAAACCAGTTGAGGGACAAGTTCAGAGACCAGTTTTTAGCATATGGGTTAGTACTATGCCTTAACCTATCCATGTGGAAAACTGTGTTAGGATCCTTTGTACACAATGGCTTGTAATTTTCATTCTGGCTGATCTTACAGCTACTAGGAGTAATGCTTTCCTGGATAGGAATTTCACTCAGTCATACAGTCCCCATCCCTGCACGGACTGGGCAGATTCCTGTCTGCAGCTATGGACTAATCAACCAATTAGGGCTTCATCTCCACCCCCCCCCCCCACACACACACACACACACGCACACACAAAATCGGGCCTAGTCTGGGAGAAGTCAGTGGTTTTCCTGAATACAGAAAAGGAACATCTTAAGTTCGTCAGTGTAAGAAACTCCCACCCCCAACCCAAAGCCATTTATTTTGTAGACCTGACCCAGGCATTCTATGTAATGGCAAGAGGAACCTCACTGCCTGAGTCAGATGTCAACATCAGTTTTTAATGTCATGTTTATTTGTTCCTTAACCTGTGGGTTTGGATCTGAACCTCGGATCTGACTCTGCCGCTTTTTATAGCTCAGGATCTGACTCTTCTGCTCCTTCCTTACCCATAATACCCCTGTTCCCAGATTACCTCAGATCTCATTTGCCGTGCTTGAAAGCAGTTGAAATTTTTGCCTCTTGAGTCTCCATTGGGGTTGAGTGGTTTAAAACTTACTGTTAAACTTTTATCTTATCTTTAGTAGACTCCTGCTTACCCTTCTACTTACCTTTATGTTGTTTTTGTGGTTCTCTGCGTACTTGTAAGTAACTTTATACTCTCTGGTATACTTATTCTTCTACCATTGTTCATAGTTTTCCTCTTTTCTTCTCTTAAAATAATTTTTTGTTATCTTTGAATTTTCCAGTGTGGCTGAGAAACCTACTGGTTTAAAAAAAAAATGCACTTCCTGTAGGCATAATATCCCTAACTGTGATGCCCATAAGGAGTGTGTTTATTACTTGGCCTTGATCACTTAGACACCTTGTAGGATAGTTGACTGTTGAAACTAATTTTGAAGGGCCTTCTTCAGTCTATTGTTTCTTCTGCTGGATCTTTTAAGGAACCAGGGGCTCAAACACCCATAAAACTAAGGAGCCCAGGGAACATTGCAAACACTCTCTTGCCTGGTCTGCTAGCAAACCTACTTCAGAACCACCTGCTGTGTCCTTAAAGCTGTTGGACCCAAAACCCTCGGAATTCACACAATCGTTAATGACTTCTCGGAGTTGAGCTCCTAGGTTCTCTCTTGAGCCTGTATCTCTGAGGCGTATGTCTCCGTTTCTTCAGCAGACCTCCAAAAAACACTCCAGACATCTCTCCCACTTCTTCCTCTGCAAGATCTTCCCGGAGTCTATCCGAAGTGGAGGTGGACACGATGAGGAGATTCCTCCGGATGCAGATTCAGATGGGGGTTTTGCCTGCTCCATCCCCCACCAGATCTGTGAGCTGCGAACCTGCCTTTCTTCTTTTGATAATTCCTACTCTGATCCGACCTCCTGTTTCTGAGCCCTCTGATCCAGGAGCAATCTGATCTGATGACTTTATCTTCAACTCTGACTTCTCTGATCTGATCAGTTATGACTTTGTTGGAGCACAACAGATCTCTGAGCCGAAGTGGCGGCATCGGGTCAAAGGGGTTTACTTCGATTCCGAAGCTTTTGGAGATGTCATTTCCCTCAGCACCCTGGCACTAGCCAACTCGGCTCCAACTCCCCCTTCAGATTAAGGGAGCCTGGAGGGTCGGCGATTGTCTGCTCTGAAAGCTTTGTCTCCTGAAGGATTGCCCCTGGCTTCCGAGGGTCCCGCTGCATTTGAGTTGGTGAAGAGGGTACTCTCCCAGGATAGAACTGCATCAACTCTACCTCCTTTGGATTCTACCCCTTTCTTAGCTTCTGCACCTGAGCGTACTCGTCCTGCACCTCAGGGGCAGCCAGCCCCAAAGAGCTTCCAAAACAGCTCCACGCACAGAGCTCCCCATCTCTTCCGACACCTCCCTGGAACACTTCACTCAGGAGGTCTCCCACAAGAGGCTGTGCAAAAGGAGGCACCTGGATTCTCCTCAGCAATGTTTAACAGAGGACACTGACTTTGAGGGGGAAATGTCCCCACGATCTCCACTGGATGATGTCTCCTTTGGAGACATCCTTGAAATCCTACGCCAAAAAGGTAGTTGGCCTACCCAAAGCCCTTCCTGATAGGGGTCTGTGTTTAAGCCTTAAAGTGTGCCCCGTCTACATCTTGGGTGACCCCTCCTACGGTTGACCTTATCGATCTTGTCTACTGCAGTGCATAGAAGAAGCTGTACACCGTGGAGCCCATCTCTAAAAGAGCTGACAAACTTCAGTGCCCTTTCAGATAAACCTTGCTGGGCAAAACGTACCCTGATAGATGCCATGGTTGTTGCAGCAGCCATGAGAAAGCTAGCCGAACAAAGTTCCAATATCCATCCCCCTAACAGGGAGTATTGGGCTTTGGACAGATTTGGGAAGTGGGTGCATGCATTGGTGTCCTTCGCATTCTGATCACTGAATTTTGACTCATTCTACCAGGTTATAGAGGGACTTACTAAAGGAACTCTCTAACACTGTCTGCAAGGTCCACGTCTTAAGAGGAACAGAAGACCTTTTCTTCTAGGATGGCCACGCTACAATCCATCTCAGATGCATGCATGAGGCTAATATCGCATGCCTACAGAAGGTACCTCAAAGGCCGCTGGTTCAGGTATTGCTATAAGGAGACATGCCTGTATGTGACTTTGACTTTGCGGAATCATTCAAGGCGTCATTCAGTAATGCCTTGTTTGATGGATCATCACTATTTGGCCCATCCGTGAAAGACACTCTCTCCCACTGTGAAAAGGATAGAAAGACCTTGTCTACCTTTGGAATCTGATTTTCTACCCTACAAGGGCAATTTTCCAGGAAGCAACTTGGCGGTAAGAAATTGTTTCAAAAAATCACAAGGGTCTTTCCAGGATTCACAAGGTCAATTCTCCCCTAGAGGCAGAGAGGGAAGTAATTATAATGGACGATGCCATCCACGTGGCAGAGAAGCTCTGCAGAACCAAGGAACTAAAAATTCTTTTTTAGATGGATCCTTCCAGCGTTCATGAGCAGTTGCCTGACTGTCCCGCTCTGGAAGCAGTCGGGGGTGCCTATCCTTGCTTGTCTACCCATTAAAAATGATCATTGGATGCAAAGGATCACATCCAGTGGAGTATTACATTCCCTTTTTCAAAACTCCCAAATTAAAGAAAAATCTCCCTGGTGATCCACCCAGTCAGAGGGAGTCAGCAGCCCTAGAAATCAGAAAGCTGCTAGAAAAAAGGGTTTCCCAGAAGGTCCCACCAGACCAAATAAGATCTGGAATTTACTCAAGGTTCTTTTTAGTGCCTAAAAAGACAAGGGGACCTGAGACTGATCTTAGATCTGACATCCCTGAACAAGTCTGTAAAAAACTCAAAATTCCAGATGGTGACTCTACAGTCTATTCTACCCTTTCTCCAGAAAGATGACTGGATGTGTTCTGTAGACCTTCAAGATGCGTACTACCACATCAAGATGGACAGGCGCTCGCAAAGGTTTCTCCACTTCTGGCTGAGAGCCAGTCATTACCAATTCAGAGCTGTGCTCTTTGGTCTTACCACAGCCCCTAGGGTATTCACCAAATGTATGGCAGTAGTAGTGGCTCACTTGAGACTGCTTAGATTCGGTGTGTTTTCTTATCTGGACGACTGGCTCCTGTCTGCATCAACCAGGCATCTACTCATACAAGCCAGAAAATATCTGCTTCATCTAGTGAACATATTGGGGATCACTATAAACACACACAAGTCTCAATTTCACCCAGTGCAAGTGATAGATATTATAGGGTTTCATCTAGACATGTGCAATTGTTTAGCCTCTCTACCTCTAAACAACCCTTGAGGTTGCATATCAAACAAATTCTAGCCATTCCTTCGCCACCAGCACAATTGTTTCTCAAAGCAGTGGGCTCAATGACAGCTACTATAACTTTGATTCAAACAGTTTGCCATCACATGAGAATCCTTCAATGGACTCTAGCAGTACAATGGTTCATACATCTCTATTCATTGAATCACCTCATAAAATTATCTTGAGTGTGCAAACACTCCCTGCTATCATGGTGCCTTCTCTCAAGGGATGTTGGGGAAGGATGTCCATTTATTCTCCCTCGTCCCAAAGCCACATTGACCACTGACGCATCCCAGTTGGGGTGGGGCATTACTTGAGACTGTTCACGGTATATGGTCGAGACAGGAGACCTCTGCATATCAGTTTTCTAGAGATGAGAGCGATGCTTCTAGCTTTGCAGGCTGTTCAGAGCTTTCTTCCTCTAGGGGCTATTGCAGTACAAACGGACAACATGTCAGTAGTCTGTTACATCATCAAGCAATGGGGAACCAGATCTTACCCCCTTTGTTGAGAAACAGTGAGAGTTCGACAATGGACGATCTCCTCCAACCGCTTTCTTGTAGCAATGTATATACCGGAAAAATTCAACAGTCTAGCAGACAGGCTCAGCAGAACTATTTTGACACCTCACAAGTGGTCTCTAAATCAGTCTGTGGCAAACAGGATATCAACAAATGGAGTCTACCTTGCTGTGACCTCTCTGCATCCCCATCCAATAATAAATGCAGTAGGTTCTTTGCCCCAATACCTCCTCAGGGACAGTCACCAAGAGACAACTCTAGTCCATGTTTGGTCTTCTTTATGCTTACCCCCCCACACACCTCTCATCCCCAAATTTCTTCAGAAATTGCAGAGGTTGAAGTGCAAAGTGATTTTCATTGTCCCCTTCTGGCCTTGACAGGTCTGGCTTCCCTTCCTTTAATCTCATTTGATATGTCCTTCCTGGATGCTGGATCCAAGTCCAGACCTCCTGTTTCACCCATCAGGACAAGCTCACCCAGATCTAACAGGCCTCAAATGACCACAAGGTTGCTCCATTTATGATGATGACTAGACATTCCAGGCTTTCTCCAGTTAAGAAAATCTTTGGGTGCTCACATAAGGCCTGTACAAGAAAAATTTACAAAAACAAATGGAAAAGGTTTTCTATTTGGGCCCAATAGAAACGTTTGGATCCCTTTACTGCTCCGATCCCAGCAGTTTTGACTTCCTTGCTTCAGTATTTCAGGAAGGAGCAAGCTATTCCACTACTAAAGTTGAGTTGGCAGCCATAGCCAATTATCCCATAGGCAAAAAGTCTTCTTCCTTAGTTTCTTCCAAATTGTGCAAGGCCTTTCTGAGCGGCACCTTTTTACTTAGGCCTCCAGTCAAAGATCCCACTCTTCCCTGGGATCTCACTATGGTCTTACAAGCCCTAGTTCACTCGCCCTTTGAACCTTCTGCCAACGTAGACCTCAAATTCTTTTGGAAAACTGTATTTTTGGTGGCTGTAACCTCAGCTAGAATAGTATTGAAATTACAGGCACTTTCTTTCAGACCACCTTACTTTTTGTAGAAACCCTTCCTTTTTACCAAAAGTTGCTTCTGAACACAATATCAACCAAGTTATCAATCTTTCTTTCCTAATTTCCAGAACAACAGTGAATATACTGTATCCCTTCTTGATGTGCATAGACAATTATGTTTTTATCTGGACAAGGGCAAAAGCTTTCAGGAAATCTGACTAGTTTCCTTTTCCAAAATAAAGTTGGGAAAGCCTGCTTCCAAAACAACTTTGGCCAAATGGATAACAGATTGCATTTTTTATGTTTACACTGCTAAAGGTAACACCCCACCTAGCCATGTAAAAGCACATTCTTACTAGATCAGTGCCACCTCAGCATTCTTTTGGTCTAGAGTATCCATTAATGGTATCTGTGCAGCTGCCTCCTGGTCAAATCCTCACATCTTTGTTACACATTACAAATTAGATATTTCTAGAAATAGAGCATCCTTTGGTTCTGCGGTGCTGTGGAATATCCTTCCACGAGGGCTACCCAAGATTAGTGTACCTGGGGACTCTGTCCCACAAAATGAAAATGACAGCATCAGATAAAGAAGTTATATACTCACCATAATGTTCCATCTATGTTGTCCATTTACATTTTTCCTCAGCCCCCCCCCCCCCACCTCCATCCCCATCCCTTCTAGGAAGACCTACAGAGGTGTTCCAGGAACCACTGTTCCTTTTGAGCTCCTGAGTTTATCTTCCTACTGTTCTTCCTAATGTATAGTATATATTGCTATGAGTAAACCATATAAAGCAGCAGCAAACTCAGTCTGAGGTAATCTGGGGAACAGGGGCATTTATGGATAAGAAAGGAGCTCGAGAGTCTGGTCCTAAGCTATAAAAAGCGGCAGAGTCTGATCTGAGGTTCAGATCCAAACCCACAGGTTGAGGAAGAATGAAAATGGACAACACAGATGGAACATTATGGTGAGTCCATAACTTTTTTTTTTTATGGTATCTTTAGCCAGTCTGCATAGGTTCATAGGCTGTTACTAGGAAATTGAGTTAGATCATCTGTAGCCTAGCCATTACAGTTCCCACTACTTCATTTCCTAACCCTTTCTATGAGGGTATGTGGGGAGACGAGAGGTGTGTTTATGATTACCCATCCCCCTTCATCCAGGTTGTGTTTGAAAAGGGTGAAGGGGATCTGCTTTGTTTAATATAAAGGGGGGAGTGTGTCCCATATGAAAGGAGTTATCGGTGGCTTATATTGGGCCTCACAGTTGTTGCTGTGGCTGTCCCTATTTCCAGTTTCTTAAAGAACGTCTACTACAAAGTACGTCTTACTCAACACTGATACTAATTCATATCAGCTAGTAGATATGACAGCTCTTTCTGTAATGCAGAGGGTGACATTCTTAAAATATTATGTAAATATCTGTAGTACTCAGTTTCCATTGGAACTGTTCATCAGAGTCTGCATTACATCCACTTTTTTGTGTCATTTTATTCTAAATACCCTACAGTTGGAGGTATTCACAGTCTCACTGATCAGGATTTGCTAACATATGTGATATACAAAAAGTATACCAAACAAAAAACAGCCAGCACCATCCATCAGTTTACCAGTTATTATTTTAATATATTAACACCATGTAAAAACACATCCTGCATACCGGTTTCAGCTATAAGCCTTCATCAGATGCACTATATATGTATAGTCTTGTCTTTTTTTTATAAATAAGGACATCCAGAAACTCTATCTTATCTTTCACCCATTTCCCAGTGAACTTCAGAAACTCAGTGGTAGAGTTTATATAATTAATAAAATCAATTAATCCCATTTCTGTGCCAGTCCAAGCGAGGAAAACATAATCGACTAACCTCTTATATTAAGGTATATATATTGTGAATATGCTGTACTATCTAGTATAATTCACAGTGTGCCATTACTATATTGGTGTAGGAATTAGTGCACGGGGTGCCCATTTCTACCCTCCTTGTTTGAAGAAAATATTTGGCATCAAACAAGAAAACATTTTTCAAGATTAAATCCAGTAATAAACAGACTTTCAAAATCGTATCACTGGCTATCCCTTTCTCAATGAGGAAATCTCTGACAGATTTGATCTCTACATCATTGAGTATGACCGTGAATAATGAGTTAACATCTAAAGTGACTAACCAGATGGTATCTACATATCTCTCAGAGAAAACGTATTGAGCTAGATGTACTAAGTTCCCAGCATTCTATATAGGAAAGACTAACGGGACCCTCAGAGAGAGAGTGAACGAGTCAGGGAACACCTGTATGCTACCAATAAAGAAGATGAAAACAATGCATTGGCCAAGCATATCGTGCACAATGATTTATCCCATAAGTTTGAGTTTTTAGCCATTGAGCTGATAAATAAAAGCAATAGACTTGGCAACTATAAGAATTATACTGAGAAGCGAGAAATGAGATGGATTATTAGGCTACAAGCACATACAGCTTATGGTCTCAATGACAGGATAACACTTAAACCATTCCTGCTTGACAGACGACTTAAACATTGAAACCTATCATTTTTCACCTATTCAGCATACACATTGTACTTCACCATATGCCTCCATACACTCATATTTATTATTTTCACCATCACAGATGCATCCATGCTATCATGTTGATAGTCTTTCATAGGTTTTAGTGTGTGTTACACGTCAGTATTGTAGTCACTTTATATGTCATCTATGATTATAAATGCACTTATATAAATGTTTAAATTTCTTAACTTGCATTTGAGATTGATGTTTTTATTTGTTAGTTTTTGCCATTATTGCGTGATCATTGGCAGGAAGATGCATTACATAAATCGCATTAAAATAACACTAATAGACATTGTACAAATGTAATAGTCTACAGTGTTTAGATAAAAATTCTTTGTGTTTTATATGGTATCATTGGACTATAGATGGAAACATATCTCTATAGAACAGTATAGCTGTTGAGAGCATTCAGTGCCATTATTATTCAATATTTTTGAGTATTTGCCGCCATCAAGTGATCATTTGGAGAATTGCAGGCTATAAACGAAGACAAGTGAAGTTTTATTATGTATGCAGACTTGTTTATTTGAAATATATTTATTTAAAATACATTCACAACGAATACACTCTGCAACATAATAGGTTTTTTTTTTACAGAGTTTTGTTGAGTCACCATAGTAGTAGTAAATTTTTTTAACTGATTTTAATTGATTTGTACAGCTGATTGGCCAGTTTGTTAGTGATGTGATATCATGATTTGTATATAAATGATTTGTATTTGTTTCAGTAGTATGTCTGAAGAAGTACCCTGGCTGGGTACAAAAGCGCTTACTTGTTTTTATATTAAACTACGTTTTTAGCTACAGCCTCGTTTGTGACTTCTTTGTTTGGACTGGGTGATTTTTTTGTACTTTGGATGCACTTACATAAAGTTGCTTAATTTCCGATTACCTTGCTGACTTTGTAGGATATTATTTAGGAGATTTTGATCTAGGTTTCCGAATATAAATTAAGGCTGCAACGCTAAGACTAGAATGATTTCTGCTAGTTAAAACTATGCCTAAGACTGTTGATTCAAAAAATAATTACACCAATGATCTCTAGATAAGAAAAAAATGCTTCTTGGTAATAACTGTATTGCTTAATTTCTGTTTGTCACCTTTTATTTCCACAGAGATATCTTTGAACGAGTCATTCACCTTAACTTGTCACCAAAGCGAATGAAATTTTTCTTCAAACGTTATTTGGATTATGAGAAACAGCATGGCTCAAAAGAGAGTATACGCGTAGTGAAGGAAAAAGCTTTGGAGTATGTAGAAGGAAAATGCTCTCTTGTAGAGAGCTGAGTGACAGGGAAGAGAGAGACTTTGCCATGAATGAACTTGTACAGTATCTCAGCTGCCAAATAACTTCAAAAAGTTTTGTATATCAAAATTACAAGAAGAGAAAATTTTATGTTTTTCTAGGAATTGTGATTCACTGATTGGCTTTTTTAATGGAAGTGCTCATTAAATATTCCTTCACAATTATTGTGAGGGAGAAAAGATCAAGATCCTCATTGAGTCAAATGCAATTTTGTCTGTCTGAATTAGTTTAAAAAGTTTTGAGAACTGCATTGCCAAAAACTGATATGGTCCAGACACTTTTCAGATCCTGTGAAAATATGTATGCAGCTTTTTCTGATGTTCTTCGTCTTCCCTTGCTGCAGTCCTGACAATTGGGTATAGTCCGCGTCCCAGTCGGCCCGAATACCAGAGTATAAGGCTGGCGTCGGTCATGGCGCTTAGACTGGCGTCAATGCGTCAGGGTACTAATGCGCATGACCGGCGCCATTCCTCAGTCTTTTGCCGCATGGTCCGATGCAGAAGCAATTTTGCGAGTGCAGGTTGGCGTTCTGAGATTTTCGAAACCGGAGTTTCAGACCGAATACAGAGTTGGCTAAGTAACCCGTTAGAACATTTTGGTTTTCTTGCCTCAGTATTTAACGGATGTCAGAAAAAGTGAATAACTGTATTTCTTGTGGGAAGCAGATACCGCATAGGGATTATCATACTTTGTGTATACCTTGTTTAGGGCCTGAGCACGGCGTTGTTGGTTGCCGCTCTTGTGCTAGATTTAACAAGCGCACTATTAAGAGGAGGCTTGATTGTGCTAGGTTAGTGTTTGGGAAGCGTTGCAATTATACTATGCCGTCAGTTCTCCGGCGCCTGCTTCATCTAAGAAGCGCAAGGACAAAACAGTGAAGTCTAGGGTGAGGAACCGGCAGTCCCGGACGTCGGTCCTTTAGAAGGCTCAGGGAGCCAGAGGTTTTGCCAGGAGTCTCTATGGAGTCTCAGGCAGATACTTTACTGTTACAGGATGTGCCCTCTCAGGAGGTAGGCCAGGCTGAGGGGCTTCTCAGGTAACTGTTCTTCCCTCTCTTCCCAAGGTAGTTAGGGCCTCTCCTTCTGTTGCCAAAGCTTCTTTTAGAGGAAGGCCAAGTTCAGCTTCTGTAGGGGCTTCTCCTAGCATTTCGGGCTCTGTGCCTAAGAAACATATGCTTAAAATGGCAGAAGATTTGATTACTCTGATTAGAGGTTCTATGCCCCACCTGATAAGAGGCCTAGGGTGGAACAGGAGTTTGATAGTTTTGAACAGTGTTCACAGGCTTCAGAGTCTTCTGTGGAAGACTTGCAAGAGTTTCCTACTTATTCTGATTCTGATGTGGATGATTCCACTCCTTCAGCTTCTCCTCCTGAGGATTTTTCATTTTCAGAGACTCTTCACTCCATGAGGGAGCACTTTAAATGGGAAGGCCAAGATTACTCTGACTCCAGAAAAGGCTTAGGGAATTCTTGTTTTTGCCCCAGCATAGGCCCTTAGCTATTCCTCCTGTGTTGAATGTGGTGGAGGATGTTTTGCAGAGGCTTCTCTGAACCCTGATTCCTTGCCTCCTGCTCCTGTTAAGCCTGATAGGTATTATAGGGTGCCCGAAGCTCATAAGTATTTGTTTAAGAGTCCCAGGGCGGACCCAGAAACTGTTTCTCAGGGGCCTAAAGGTGTTAAAGCTTCTGTGGTTAAAAATCCTGTACCCTCTGATAAAGAGGCAAGGGCTTTGGATAGGTGGGGTAAGAAAGTATATACTTCTTCCACTCTAGCCATGAGGCGTTGAATTGTCAATTTCATATGCTGAAATATCAGAATTATCTCCTTTCACAATTGAAATCTAAGGTGGATGCTTTGGCGGAAGGTATTGAGTGTAAAGAATTGCTGGATTTGGTTCATGTGTCTGAACAAGTGGGTAAGCATTCTTTGCAGTGTGGTTTTGATGCTGTTCAGGCCTCCTCGAGGGTGGCTGCTACTAGTTCTGTTCTTCGCAGACATGCATGGTTGAAGGATCAGAATTTAGCTGAGCATGTTAAGACCAGGATTTTGGATGCTCCTTTACAGTCTGATGTGTTGTTTGGACCGCCTGTGGAAGCAGTTTTAAAGAAAATGGAGGACAAAGCTAAGTCTATGCAGACTGTTAAAGATTTTTTGCAGGTGCAGCCTCCGAAGTTTAGTAGAAATTGGCCTGCTAACGGGTGGACATATCCTGCTTATGGTTCCCAGTCTAGGGGTAGGTCTAGACGTGGTAGGGGCAGGGCTCAAGGTTGGTTTAGGCCTAGATCAGACAGTTCACCTGCTCAGACTTCTGGTGAGGGCAGGGGTCAGTCCTTTCGTAAGCAGAACCAATGACCTGCCTTTTCAGCTGCCAGTGGACTCGTCTGGCAGCTCCTTTGGGAGGAAGATTGTCTCTTTTCAAAGAAAATTGGGATTTAATCACTCAAGACAGATGGGTGCTGGATATCATTCATCACGGGTACAGATTTTATTTCCACACAATGCCCCTTTCAAAGGCATGCCAGATGTTCCTCCTCCACAAAGAAAAGAGGCTCACAAGCAAGTTTCTCAGTTACTCCAGATAGGGGCTATTCAGCCAGTCCCTGTGTCAGAAAGGGGCTTGATTTTATTCTCGCCTGTTCCTAGTACCAAAGAAGGGGAACACGTGGAGACCAATTTTGGATTTATCTATCCTCAACACTTATCTGGACATTCCCAAGTTCAAGATGTTGACGTTACAGCAACTGTTACCTCTGCTGGGCAAGGATCACTGGATGGTAACTTTGGATCTCAAGGAAGCTTACCTTCATGTGCCCATAAGGCTAAGTTGCAGAAAGTATCTGCGGTTTCGAACTGAGATTTTCATTATCAGTTCTCTGCATTGCCCTTTGGCTTATCTACTGCCCAGAGTATTCACAAAGGTTCTGGCTCCAGTGATAGCTTACTTCAGGCTTCAAAGCATTCAAATTTATCCTTACTTGGACGACTGCCTGATTCTGGCTCAAGAAAAGGAACACCTACTACAGCATCTGGAATATGTCATAGCAGTGCTAAGATGCCTAGGGTATTCTGTGAACGAAATAAAGTCCAGTCTAGTACCCTCTCAAGACATGTGCTTTCTGGGTGTGAGACTGAATACAGCAGCCCAGATGGCCTTTTTAACCCCGGACAAACAAAAGAGTCTGTCACTTTACTTCCACCAACTATCTCATCAGTCCGTGCTGACTGCAAGGACAGTCCTTCAAGCATTAGGGTTCATGGCATCTTGTATTCTGGTGCTTCCCAATGCCAAACTGCATATGAGGAAGCTGCAATGGTATCTCAAAATGTATGGACACAGCACTGCCAAGATTTGGACACTGTCATTCAAATAATACCTTGCCTTCAAAAGGAATTCTTGTGGTGGGCTCAGGAATGTCACCTAAACAAGGGACTCTCTGTGACCCGGCCAGAGGCGAGTCAGATTTTAACGACAGATGCCTCGGACACTGCTTGGGAGCTCATCTAAATGGAAAGTGGATACAAGACAAGTGGCCTGCCAGACTACAGCATCTACATATCAACATGAAGGAGATGTTAGCAGTCCAGTTTGCATTGATGGCGTTCAAGGAGTTACTTCTTCCAGGGCAGGTGTTGATTCTGACAGACAACACAACTGTCATGTGGTACATCAACAAGCAAGGGGGAATACATTCTTATCCTCTATGCAGGCAAGCAATGATTTTATGGGAGACTGCGTTAAGCCTGCAACTGACTCTTCAGGCAAGGTTTCTGCCAGGAGCACAGAACTCCCTAGCAGATGTATTAAGCAGACAAATCATGGATCCCCACGAGTGGAAACTGGATCTTCATGTATTTCAGAAATTGACAGTGTCATGGGGAACTCCAGACATAGATCTGTTCGCTTCTCCACTAAACCACCAGCTGCCAAAGTATTGCACAAAGGGGTTTCATCACACAGCTTGGAAAGTGGATGCTCTGTCTTTCAGTTGGAAAAACCTTCATGTCTATGCCTTTCCACCTCTACCTCTTCTTCCAAAGGTATTACTAAAGGTCAGACAGGACAGGCCAAGGATGATTTTGATAGCTCCAGATTGGCCTCGGCAACACTGGTACCCACTTCTAAGGAGTCTTGTAAAGAAGCCTCCATGGCCTTTACCTCTGATTCCTCATCTGTTATCTCAGAAGGACGGTCATCTGCTCAATGTCAAGCTTCAATCTCTTCATCTCACAGCTTGGCATATTCTGTGTTGAAGCATGGTAGGTCTCAGCTTCCTCAACAAGTTTTAAATGTGATTATGGAAGCTAGAAGGCCTAGTACTAGGAGAGTGTCGCAGAAAAATGGAAGAGATTTTTATTTTGGAGTACAGCAAAGAATTTGGAGATTTCAGAGCCTAATTTGAGTGTGGCTCTTCAATATCTTACTGAATTATTGGACAAAGGTTTGTCTTTCTCTTCCATAAAGATTCATGCTGCAGCAATTTCAGCTCACTATGATTGTGACCCACCTTTGTTTTCGCATCCTTTGTTCAAGCAGTTTCTTAGAGGGGCAAAGAATATAAGACCCCCACGTAGAGCTCCTACTCCTGCTTGGGATCTCAATTTTGTGTTGGAAAAACTTACTCTACAACCTTTTGAGCCTGCAGCTACTGCTGAATTGAAATATTTGTCATGGAAGACTGCTTTTCTGTTGGCTATTACTTCTGCAAGAAGGGTGTCTGAGTTGCAGGCCCTTATGGCAGTAGAGCCCTTTTGATTTTCCATAAGGACAGGGTATCATTACGCACAAATCCATCCTTTATGCCTAAGGTGGTTTCTAGTGTGGCTTTAAACCAAACTATTCATTTGCCTACGTTTTTTGCAGATCCTCAAAATAAAGGGGAAAAGATTTTGCATACTTTAGATGTACACAGGCAATTGCGTTATTATTTGAGCAGGACTAAAGATTTTAGGCAGTCTCAGCAGTTACTTGTTTCTTTTGCTTTAAGTTCACAGGGCAAGCCTGTGTCAAAACAAACTATTTCTAGGTGGATTGGCTTTTGCATTGCATTTTGTTATTCCCATCATGGCAAAGAGGTTCCAGCTGGGATTAGGCCTCATTCCACTAGGGCTACTGCCACTTCATCAGCATTTCTAAGGGGGGTGGCAACTAAGGATATTCTGGAAGCGGCTACTTGGAGTTCAGTGCATACTTTCTCTAGGCATTATCACCTGCCTATATACTCTAAGACTAGAGCTGGTTTTGCCACAGCTGTTTTACAAGGCATGTTGTCAGCTCCTGCTACTTTATAATTTGCCAGCCTCCCTTACCTCTGCTTTGGGATTCTACCCAATTGTCAGGACTGCAGCAAGGGAAGAAGAAGAACATAGTACAGTTTTGTACCTACCATAAATGTAGATGTTCGAGGATTCCCTTGCTGCAGTCCAATTTACCCTCCCTCCTTCCCTCTGTGTTTCAGGGTGGTTGTGTAGGTGAGTTTACATGCTTATATTTTTGTATATATTACTGTATATATTGTACATGTTTTTTGGTGCAGGTTGTTTTTGGGACTTGTCTTTTTGGGTCTTCTGACATCTGGGGCAAGAAAAGACTGAGGAAATGGCGTCGGTCATGCGCATTAGTACCCTGGCGTACTGACGTCAGTCTAAGGCGCCATGACCCACGTCAGCCTTATACTCTGGTATTCGGGCCGACTGGGACGCGGACTATACCCAATTGTCAGGACTGCAGCAAGGGAATCCTCGAACATCTACATTTATGGTAGGTACAAAACTGTACTTTTTACTCGTTTTGGGAGGATGCTGACTGTGATGATTGGAGTCTTGTGTTTTGTAGCTATCCTCATGAAATGCTTTTTGAAATGAGTATTTCTACCACTGTTTGGGCATGATCTTGTGTCTAACAGTGAATGTGTTGTGATTTGCTGAATTTTTTACTAAAATTGCAGTAAAACAATTTTAGCTTGATGTGATCAGCAGATTTGTATTTATGTACAACTACAGAATGTGAAATTACTAATTATAAATTATGTAAGGACTTTACCTTTACCAATATCAGGTGGTTGAAAAGGAGTGATGCATAATCTTTAACATAGAAATGGGTAGCTTTCCTGGCTCAGTGAAAAGGTTCTCAAATATTCCAACAAAAAGAATCAGCTTAGAGAAGGAACTATCTGAATAAACTTCCAAAATATTTGAGGAGCTTTCCCTCCAGCACATCCTATTTATTGTTGTGGTGAGGTTTAGATCCCTAGAGCATGTAGTTCGAGGGGATAAGGTTTTCTTTAGGTGGAGCATGTCCATCAATTCTGGGTTGGACATGGCCTTGTATGTCAGGCTGAGGTCACCTCTGAGTAGGTGGTATACAACCGAGTACAGCTGGAGTTTCTTCAGTCGAGCTGCATAGGACATCTTTTTGAGGCCAGTGATCCTCTTGGTGAGGTACTTCTGTGGTCTTTCCAGCTGTTGTAGGGGTCTTGTAAGGTACATCCCAAATGGGGCATTGTACACTCTGATGGGTCTGATGAGTGATGAGTAGAGGGGCACAATGACCTCTTTTGATCTGGATGCTAACCCTTTTGTAATTAGGTGGGCCACATAGGATTTTCTAACCACTTTGGCAACCCTTATTACGTTTTCTGTATTTAAGGGACTACCACCTATGTGGTAGTTTGTGGGTACTTTGTTTTTTCCAAAGGGGATGACTATGCACTTTGGCATTTAGCTTGAGGCCATGATTTTGACACCAGGTATCCGTCTCAGTGAGACCCTTTTGGAGGATGTCTGTGTCAGCCGGAGAGTCAATTATAGCCCCTAGTTTGCAGTCGTCTGTGAACTTGGTCAGCTATAGTCCTCCTGTGCTTTCCAGTACCTCTGAGAAGTATATGCCGAACAGGAGGGGTCTTAGGACTGAGCCCTGGGGAACGCCACTTGTAACTGGTTTAGAGTCGGACCTAGCTCCCGCAACTCTCACCATGTGGGTTCTGTCCGTGAGCCAGTTGGCAAACCCATCTTGTGACATAGGGGTTTATGTTCAGGCTGGTGAGCTTGTCTATAATACCAGAATGGGGAATGATGTCAAAGGCCTTTGCGTGGTCTAGGTAGGCTGTGTGTACCACCTTTCCCTTCATTTGTATAAGGTTTTGTTTTTGATCCTGTGAAAGAACAAATGATTTTGGAAAAATAACGGAAGAGAAACTGGCCTGGCAACAGCAAAGCCTCAGCCTATAACAAAGTTTGCAGTCTCATTGACATGTGAACCCTTAGACAATGAGCTCACTCTTTGATTAGCGATGAGCTGAATTCCCACCTGAGTGGACCATGACAGTGTCCAGAGAAGTGTTCCCTTGCAGCTACTATTGGGAGGAAGACCTAGGGTTGAGCTGCATCTGTCATGCATTTGAGCACATGGCTAGCTAACTTGGGCATCTCATGCAGAGCATGCTTTTGAACTCCCCAGGCATGTCTCTGAGGTCACAGTCCAGGCTAGTATGTCTACATCTTCACCTTCCCCCAGAATGAGGACTCACTGGCTTAAGTTGAGCAGGCTTCCTCATCCCCTCTTTTATCTGTAGAGTCCTTGTTTGAGCCTGCTGTTTCAGACGTATACAGCTTTTTTGATTAGACATGACTGAGTGGATGGGGACATGGATAACTACAGAATGCAGACAGATGTGCTTACCTTTTGCTTTATGGTTCTACGTTTTGATTGTTGCTTCCCTTGTCAGTCCCTAAATGTATATTTGCTGTATTCTTCATGAGAGAAAAAGGCTACTACCACAGGAAGGTAAGAAGTAGGTGATTTTTTTTCACAATTCCTCTGTTTCCTTCTTGGTTTGGTGAGTCTGAGGATACAGTAGTATCTGTCTTTGATACTGGAAGGATTGATGATTTCTGGCCATGATACTGTTTACACCCCCCCCCCCCCACACTCACCCACCTAATCATTCTTTTGGGGAGGCAGCTGCATGGATTATGCCATCCGTTATGGGGCTTGGCCAGTGGTTTTGTCTTCTTTCCACCCTAAAAAAGATTTAGCCAGTTGTTTAGCAAAGGAGGAAAAGTATTGTCATTCCTAAATTAGATAATATCGTTAAAAATTGTCATATTTACAATCTGAAACGAATCTGATGCTGTTTCTTTCACTACTAGAAATTTAGCTTCAGCTTCATTAAGGATTTTTATAACAAACACAAATTACAAAGTTAAGAAGAGCATGATAAAGTACACTAAGCACATGAAAACATAAAACAGTAAAAGCACTAATGAACAATAAGAGCTCAGTACAGAGTTAGAGAAATATCCAAATGACGTGCTAGAATCAGCTAGTACTGTCAGAGACTATGTCAAAAAGAATCCAAGCAACCTATGGGAGTACTGCTGCACTAGCTCTTTTCTGTCAGAGAAATGCCAGTCTGTTAAGTCCTTGGTTTAGTGACACATGCTACACAGTTACACTCCTACATCTCTTCAGCCCACAATATGGCCCAGAGACCATAGCACCTTACCACACTTTTACTATGAGTGCAAAGCTTTGGACAGCTTTTGGAAGAGGATTTTTTGCCATACTTGGCATTATCACACTTAACTAATCAATCCTCTCACCATTCTCGTTCCATTTTTCTCAGTAAACAGGTACTTGAGAAGCTGACCCAGACCTTTCCCCAAGTGTGTTAAAGGAGCCGTTGTCAAAAGACTCTTAGTATGGGGCTGCTCTGTATGGTTTTACATGATCATGCTGTACTTTCAACTACAGTGATGCATTTCCTAATACTGAAGTAACAAATGTGTATCATTTGATGTGATTTGAGGCTATTTTTTAAGACTTAAGACGACGCTCAAGTATTGGCACATTTGCATCCTCCACCTTCTGCCAAGTCTTCCTTTTTAACTACTGAGCAAGAGCTACCAAGGGAGACAGTTTCTCGGTCTTCTGAAGTTTGTAGAACCACCATAAAATGGGTGGATATGGGAATCTGATCACAGGGGCCACATCTTGCACTGCTTGGTATTCCTTTTAAAAAAAAATGCTTTACTAAGAGCACAGCTATCCCCAAAAATGCTTCAGAAACCATCAAAGTCTGTACAATACAATAGAAACTTTTCAGCCTTAGAAAGGAGCAGGTTCTACCTCCACCTCATCCTTCTAAAAAAGGCTATAGTGTTTCTGCCATTTCTGAAATTAACATTATTTAAACATGAAGACCAGAGTACCAAGTTTTCAGTGATCTGCCTTGAGCTGTTGATAAATTTGCTTGCTTGTGATGTCTTTATGCTGTCACTAAGACATGTGCTTGTCAGCATTTGAGAAACTCACTGGAAATGCATGCGTTTTTGGTCATGGTCATCATTTCTTTTACAGATTGCTGCCTTTTAGTCTTACTCCCACCACAGTGCTGGCTATGGTGGCAGAGGTTTTGCAGAAGGGTTTTATGGTATGCTGTTATTTAAGTGACTGTTTCACAATGGCTCTTTCTTAGGCCCTGCCATGATTGTAGTGCTTGAATTGATTATAAGTTGGAGAAGTCAGCTCCTTTACTGATCCAGAAGACTCCATTGATCAGAGCAGGGCTCATCTTGCTCCTACGTTAGCCTCTCCTTGTAAAGGAGAGCACATGGGTTGGCAATTTTTTGGAATCCTGAGTGAGGATGGCAGAGGTGGTTGGAGCCTTGCACTGTACTGACTCTTTTTGGCTGAAATGACAGTGGCTACTAACTTTGCAGTTTGCCTGGCTCACTTTCACATGCATGTGTGCAGGCATACAGTTTAGCATAGTTTGTTGCAGTTACCATTCTCTTATGAATCTTTTGACGGTATTAAATATTTGTGATACACTGCAAACTAGTGCAGTTTTCCAACAAACCCAGGGGTGGTATTCCTTTGCTTGCCTACGAGCCCCATCACACACACCTCTTTGGTATTTTGGATACACATCCTGATTTAACATGCTTGTTTGGTAAATTTCAGTTCATGTAAACCTTCTTCTTTTGGCTTTTCCCGGTTAGGGGTCGCCACAGCGAATCACCTGTCCGCTCATGATTGGCAGTGGAGATTTACGGTGTCGAGTTGCCAGCCCGGCACCCCACCTTCCACAGAAGGCGCACGCACTCATGCCTAAGGCCAATTTATAGTGTCCAATCCACCTACAGCATGTCTTTGGGCTGTGGGAGGAAACCGGAGCACCTGGAGGAAACCTATGTGACCACAAGGAGGACATGCAGACTCCACACAGAAGGCACCCCAGCCAAGGATCGAACCAGAGAACATCATGCTGTGAGGCGGCAATGCTAACTGCTGCACCAGCGCGGCTGTCCCAGTTCATGTAAACCTGCTAGAGTTAAAAGCTGTTCTCTTTGTAGTCTTTAGGCTTTGAGTGTCTTTAAGGGCACTTACAGTTTAGGTTAGAAAGCTAGGTCATGGATTGATACCTACACCAAAAAGGGAGAGAGTTACCACCTCCGATATGCATTGCAGGGTTGGCTGTTGCCCATCAACAGTAGCAGCATCTGCCTGGCAACAATTCACATCTTTTGGGAATATGAACATTGTTGTGAACCTCTTGGGTTGTAATTTGAGAACGTTACATGAAGTCAGGCTTAGGAAATCTTTTGTTTTGTTGTTCTGGGAATGGGACCCCCAAAAATCAGTCCAGTTATGTTCCTCCACTGGTTTTGCATCTACAGTATGGTGGGGGAGTAGACAGTGTGCACAATATGTATGGAGTGTGCAGTGGCTATGTTCTGTTTATGGAAAGAAATGTTCTAGTACTCCTTTCCCCTTGATCTTAGTCTTTGTTCAGGCTTTAAGGAAGGAGAACTTTTTTTTTATTCTGGTTTCTTAAAGGTGAGTGGTTTAAGGGGCTTTGATGATCCTGATCCAGGTGATGTTTGTCATGAGTAGGGGTGGGGAAGATGTCTGCATCTCAAAATTATTGCTGCTCCAGCTGTATTAATTCCACCAAATCTTTAAGCAAATATTTTGCAGTCTTGGAGGCTGCTAGGAAACTTCCCTTCAGGTGCAGGTACTTTACCAAGCAGTAGTAGTAGTACTTCTGGTTGAAGTAACCCCTTCCATCTCAGTCAGTGAACTTGCAGGTTCACCTGACCTGCGTGGGACATCTGTTTTGACTTTCATTATTCCATGGTCAGAGGGTCACCTCAAAGCATTATCATACCAACAATGGTCCTTCTTGAGAAATAAAATTCAGAAATGACCAGCTTGTCCACCCCACTCTTGACTGGATGGAGTCAACAGTCCTGAACTGTCTCTTAGACTGTTCTTTTGGCTGTATGGCTTAGAGAGCTACTCTGTCTTATTTGCAGGGAGTTACAGTAAATGTTTTATAGGAATCAGATCACTTGCAACATAAACCCATGTCTGTGATGTCTCTCTCATTCTACCTCATGGTTGGGTTACAGATTCGACTCGGCCACATTCTTCAAGACTAGGATCCAAGCGTCAAACTTCTCTCTCTTCCCATAATGCTCTGTCCACTGCCTAACTCCCAAGATATTGTTTGCCGTGCAGTAGTGACAGGCATAGTGTTGGTGTCCAGAGCTTTTATGTATTTAGTAGGAAACTTACAATTTTATTCTACTTTCATCTGTCAGATAAGTCGTTTTTGTTAAATTTCTTATCTCTTAACCTCCCCTTCCTTAGCAGCGTAAGGTTATTCGCTAACTTTTCTTCTGTCTGCTATTGCTATCCTTAAAAAAAAAAAAAAAAAAAAAAAAAAAATATTTAGTTATATAGGTATGTAGCTCTGTATGGTTTCCTTGTATGAGTGGTTTCTGTATGAGGTAGCCTTTTCTTGTCTGTAGTGTTTCTTTCGTCATGTCTGACAAACCCAACTGATTTATAGGGTGTTCAGAATATCGACATAAAATACCACATTCTGATGCCCACAACAGATGGGGCTATTGTATTGGTCCTGAGCATTTGTGGTCAGCTTGCTCAGTTTGCGAGGGCTGTAATCCCAAGGCTATCGCCAACTGCAAGAACAAATTTATTCTCATGGGTCTTCTGCCTGCATCTTCTGATGTTTCTCCAGGAGCTAAAACCCTCCACAAGAGCGTGGCAGGGCCCATTGACCTGAAGAAATGCCCTCAAAAGCCATCCAGGGCTTTGGAACCACCCTCTAAGCTTCCAGAACGTTCAGATCCAACAAGGTCGGATCAGAGACAGACTGTGGTGGCAGTGGATCTCAAGCACTCCTCTGATCCCACCACCGTGATTCATGTAACCAGTTCTGGATCATCCGCTTCCACTTCACATCCTACAGTGAGGAGCTGAAATCTGAAGTTGGGTGCAGGGCTGCATCTCCCTGTGGGCTACTGCAGACTCCTGTTATCCTGTTAGACATTCTAGACCATCAGTAACCTCCTCCAGGTCTTCTGGGACCCTTACTGAACTCAATGTTGACAAGATAAGGAAGATCCTCAAGATTCAGATCTAGAATGGGGACTTTGCTCCATCCCTTCTGGTATCTGCAAGCATTTCTATTCCAGTGCAGATGCCGCCTTCTATCCATCCTTCGGTATCGGAGTCCCATAATTGTAGTCAGTCGAGAGAGCTGGGGTTGGATCTGAGGAGCTGTCCTTTCTCCACTTCGACTGCCTGCCTGGCTTCTGCTCCGATGTCATCTGATTGCAGTGGGTCTCTGATCCAGGATATCCCCGTTGGATCCAGGGAGGGAGCTCTCTCTTCCTCTTGGTGCTTTGGCGCTGGCCAGTTCTGGTCCAGTTCTACCTGGAGCTCATGGATCCCTGGTCCCTACCCTTTCTTTTTCTGTTGTCTCTGCTTCGGTGGAGCTAGGGAGGGGTTCCCCATGTCCATTGGCATTCCAAGTTGTAGAAAGGACATTCTCTAGTCATAAGGATCTGGTTTGTCTGGACTATGGACCTTCCCGTCCCCCTTTGGATCAGAAAATTTAGCTGTTGTGCCTGGCCAGACAAGCCTTCAAATTCTCCCTCTAGAGGGGACTCCCTCTTTTTCCAAGACATCCCCTGAACATCCTACTGAGGAGATCCCTTGGAAGAAGATGTGCGAAAGGAGGCTCATTAACTCTTCCTTGGAGTCTCTTACTAATAATGGGGACTTTGAGGGGGAGCAATCCCCACAATCACCACTGGAGAATGTTTTCTTCAGAGACATCTTGGAGATCCTGAGACAGAGAGGTGGCTGGTTGGCCCAACCTCCCTCCCGAAAGAGACCGTGTTTTTGGAGGCTTTCGAGACGGGCCCATATAAATCTCGGATGACCCCCCCCCCGGTGGATGACTCGTTAGATTTGGTGTCTCGCCAGGCCTGGAAGGAGCCAGACATGATTTAAACCGATACCAAACACACCAGATAAATTCTTGTCTGCCCCTAAGGTTAGACTGTATTAGACCAAGGGTATTCTGGTATATGCCATGGTTGTTGCAGCAGCTACCAAGTAGGACCTAGCTAACCAGAGCTCCACTGTCTATCGGTGAAACAGGAAGTCCAGAGCGATTATCAGATTTGGTAAGAGCATTTACACCTCTGCCATGTTCTCGCTGAGTGCATTAAACTGCCTGGCACATTTTACTCTATTGCAGAGAGATCTGGTAAAAGAACTCTGCTTCTCTAACAGAGACTGTCAGCTGAAGATTCAAGAAAGTTTCTCCACAACTGGTGACTCTCTCTTCCTTGTCCATTTTTTTCCATGAGGCTCATCTCCCATTCCACGAGGGCACCTCATGGGCAGCTAGCTTAGGTATTGCCATTAGAAGACATGCCTGGATCAGGCTTTGTGATTTCATGGAACTCTTCAAGGAGTTCTTGGTTATTGCCCTGTTTGATGGTTCTACTTTATTTGGGCCATCTATCAGACACCTTAACCTGCAGCTAGGAGGAAGGGAAGACCTTGTGTGCTGTAGGGGTCATGTTTTCAACCCCTCAATGCACCTTTGCTTAGAAACCAATGTAATGGCAAGAAAACTTGGTTCCAGAAATTCCAAGGGTTTTCCCAGGATCAATGTGGGGATTTTTCTTCCAAGGACAGAGGAAGAGGTTTCAGTGGGAGACGCCACCCCAGAAGCAGAGGAGTACTGCAGAACCAGGGCTTCAGAGAACCCTTCTCTGACAAGCCCTATCAGCACTCCTGAAGTGTTGCCTGACTGTTCACTTCTGGAAGCAGTCGGGGGTTGTTTTTCACTACAACCAATCACCTGGACCAATCCAACTCAAAGCAAGTGGGTGCTAAAGATTATATCCAGAGGTTATAGCATTCTCTTTTCCCTTCCTTCACCAGAGAGGCTAAAGAGATTCCCTGACATTCCACCCAGTCAGAAGACGTATGCAGTAGCAGAAATTGAAAAGCTTCATCCAAGAGGTCCCAACCAAACAAAAAGGATTCAAAGCTTACTCGTGCTTCTTTTTAGTGCCAAAGAAAACCAGGGACATGAAACCCATTCTGGATCTAAGCAAACTGAATTTGTTTGCAAATGAGGCAAAGTTCCGAATGGTTATGAGTCAGTGCATTTTACGGCTGTTGCGAAAGGACAGTTGGATGTGATCAGTTGATTTACTCACTAGAGCCCCCAGGCTGTTTACCAAATGCACTGCAGTAGTTGCAACTCACCTCAGGCTTCAAGGATGCTGGGTGTTTCCATATCTGGTTGTCTGGCTCTTTAATGTCCCAACCAGTCATCAACTAATTCAGGTCAGGGATTACTTTTTTCAACCTTGCCAATCATCTGGGTGTCACCATAAACTGAACAAAATTGAATCTGTCTCTGTTACAGAGTTTAGAGTTTATCGGGGCCTCCTTGAACGCGCAGTCAGATTGCATTGCTATCCCCTCATTGAGTACAGATATTGAGGGATCATGTTTGAGCCATCTTAATCCACCTGTCTCCACTGACAAAGCTAATACTTCTGGCTTTTGGATCTGTCATGGCTGCCATTCCCTTAGTTCCAGTGGCCCCCCCCCTTTTTTTTTGTGCAAGTGCTTCAATGGACCTTTGCAGATCAGTGGCCTATTCTATCAGCCCCTATCTGCTCCTATCATGTTGACGTCAGTTTGCAGAAAACACCTACAATGGTGGCTCCTGTCTGATCTGACAATCAGCAGACCATTCCTACTAATTCTCCATCAGCCACTGTGACCACGGATGCTTCCCAGTTGAGGTGGGGGGGGCATTTCAAGGGGAGGATGGTCCAAGGCACATGGACTTGTGCAGAGACCAGATTGTATATCAGTGTTCTGAAGATGACAGCAGTTCTTCTTATGTTTGCAAGCCTTTCAGGATGTACTTCTAGGAACTATTGCAATTCACACTGACATGTCAGTCATCTGGTACATCAACAAACAAGGAGGAACCTGCTCTTATCCCTTGTGCAGAGAGGCCATGAGGGTCTGGGAATGGGAGATGTCTTCAGACCGCTTTCTGCTTGGAACTCTCATACTGGGGAAGTCCGACATCAGACAAACTCAGCAGGTCTCTCCTGACCTCATACGAGTGGTCCCTCAACCAATCAATAACTGACCTGATTTTCAGCCATTGGGGCCAACCATGCTGTGATCTATTTGCATCCCCACAAAACAAGTGCAGCAACTACTTTGCTCTGATCCTCCCTCCGGTGGAGTCCCTGAGGGACACTCTATGATTGCCCTCCCCCCGTCTCCTTTACAGTTATCTCCCTCTACCTTTGATCCAAAATGTTTACAGAAAGCAAAATGGTTGAAGACCTCTGTAATCCTTATTGTCCTCTACTAGCCTCATCCGATTTACTTCCCCTTTTTCTGGTCTCACTTGAAATATCCTCCATGGATACTGAAACCCAAACAGGACCACCTCCGTCAACCGCTAGAAGCCTTTCACCCAGTTTGATATCCCTCAGACTGACCACTTGGTTTTTCCACTTTCAGTAATTGTACAAAGGCCCAGGCTTGCTTCCCCTATCAGAGATATTGTAATAGCTTCCTAGAAACTGGCTACCAGGAAAGTCTTTAGGAGCAAATGAAAAAGGTTTGACTTTTGGGCCTCCAAAGAGAACATTCATCCCTTTTCAGCCCCAGTGTCAACTATCCTTCTCTCCCTTGCATCTCTTTTCAAATAGGGAGGCAGTTTCTCTCCAGTCAAACTTCAGTTGCCAGCCATCTTAAGCTTCCATTCTGGCAATATTTTTGGTTCCCCCATGTAGATCTGAGTGTATGTGCTGTATCTTTAAGAAGCATATCAAGGGCTGAACATGCACATACAAGTACTGGGTACATGTTATTTCCAGTGCCATTTTGAGAGTGCAGCCAGAGAGTGAGCATGTATGATTGCAGTAGATAGTTTAGTTAAAGTCAGTAAACTTCTATAGTGATGTGTTTGTATATAATAAAGCTGCTTGAACAGAACCCACAAAGACTCTTCTATTGTGTCCAAAGTAGGAGAGTGACATGGTGTCAGAACTGGGATTCCAGAGAAGGGTACCTGGAGCCAAGAGGTGCAGAGATAACAGTGAAGGTAAACTTAAGAGAAACGAGCATGAAAAAGAGCCTGAAAAGCATTAACAGTAATAAGAATTTGCATGAACTGCTTATTTTATAAAAAAAGATAAAGCCGAGCATCACAAGGGCAGAAAACCGCATTATTAAACAAGCGGGAGGCATAAAAAGTTTATTAACTAAGTGAAATGTTTAAGATTAAGATATTTGATAAAATGATTATCAGAAAAGCAAAATGAGTGTGTCTGAAGCAAAAGGGCATATTTAGAGTAAAACGAGCACAAGAAAAGTACAATGGGCATGAAAAGATATTAAATGAGCAAAACAAATGTAATAAGGGCAAAAAAGGGCACATTAAGTGTAAATAAAGCAAGGCAACTGCATGTTTTTTGGAAATGTGCTGTGTTTTGGCATAACTATTACTGCATATTGTTTTAAGGGCATAACTAGAGTTATTCAAAGTATCTCAAAGTGTGTAAAAGTGCTTACAGTGTGTGGTTATTATTGTTTATGTATTCTAAAGAGTTATTTGTGGTCAAAGTGCAACTATTTCGTACAGTATACGTATAGCCATTTTGAAAAGTTTCTGTGCTGGATGTGTCCATTCGCAAAGTGCCACCATTACAGAGTGTTTCTTGCACTATAAAGAATTGCCTAGCAAGGTACAGACATTTGGGAAAATTTCATTGTGCTATGTACTGTTTATTTGCAAAGTGCAATTACTTTGAAATGTTACTGACTCTGAGCTTCTTCTGCCCAGTTTGTTCCCATCGTGCAGTTATTTGAAATGTTTCTTAAACTGATGAGGTTATTTCTTGTAGTACATTAATTTCAAGAGTATTACAGTGCACAAGAGACTTATTTCACAAAGTTCAGTTATACAGAGGCTTGTTGTGCTATTGGGTAAAGTCACAGATGGTGGCATAAATTTCTGGCATATGTGTATGTGTTCATGCTTATTTGCAAAACCCTTCATATGGCAGACCAATTTTGAAAGCCCTTGCCACTTGTATTTGATCAGAATATTGCAGAGAATTGGAGAATATTTGAGCAAGAGTACAATATTTTTATGCAAGCAGCTTATTCAGATAAAGATACATGCACCAGGGGGTTCATTTTGCTAAACCTAACTGGGTTAGTGGCCATGAAAGAGTGTGTTCATTTGTGGCCGCACCAGCAGTATATGAGGGAGAAGGTGAAAATAGTCACATTGTTGTACAGGCTGAATCAAGGGAAGACCCCTAGTGTTTGAAGCACAAATTCAGAGAAATGTGTAACCCCCGGACAAATATTACATTAGAGAGGCATTTGTTTTACAGAAGATATCAGAAACTAGGGGACACTTTTGCAGCTTCGGTTTGGTGACTTAAAAGATGTTAATAAAGGACAAGCTTGTGTGTCGTGTTAATGGTGCTGCTGTGAGAAAGATTTTGCTTTGTGATAGTGCTTTAACGTTGAGTAAAGCCATTGAGATTTTGAGATTTGTCAAATCCATGAAGTTACAGAGAAACAGACAAGTGTGCTTGCAAGTGACGAGCATGGTTTCAGCAGGCTGCAGAGCAAATGTAGATAACATGCAACATGTGGCAAACAGAAATAGGCCTAAGCACATGGCAGCCACATCCCCTGCTGGCCAGGGAAGCCATGTAGTTTTCCAGCAAGTTCTAAGACCAGTTCAGTTAAAGGAGTATGCTCAGTGCATTGCAAATGTGAATTAGCAAAACCCACATCCAGCTTTATTGTTAACGGTCACAATTGTGGTGCCAATCATGAAGTCTAAGAGAGAAATGCTTAGCATATGGTCAGCAATGCCACAAGTGTAAAAAAATGGAACCATTTTCAAAAGTTTTGCAAAGCAAGTAAACCCGACAGAGTTGTAAAGAAAGGTCACAAAAAAGCAAGTTGATCAAGTAGAGCTGCAGCAGTCAACTTTTTATGTAGTCTGTATCAGTAATTGATGAAAAGGCTGATGCAGTGAATTTATTGGCAAAGAACGAAGTGTTTTGTACAGTCCGGATCAATGGTAAATCTGCAGAGCTTAAAGTAGACACTGGTTCAAAGTGTAATGTTATGTCAGTGGACCCATTTGCTAAAGTGAGAATTAATGACCAACTCAATGTGGCCAGTAGTATGAAGGTGAAGAAGTTCAAACCGAAGGCTCAGTGATGCTTTCATGTTATTTGGCTAGGAACTGTTGCAGCTTGTTATTCTATGTAGTCAAAAGACCAGTACAGTCATTAGTGGGTCTCAAAGACAATTTTGAGAATGAATCTGCTTTCTTTTACCAAAGAAGTTCATCATATAAGTGCATATCCTAGTTCCAATTTTTCTGAATCCATTTTCTCAGAGTATGCTGTTTTCAATGACAAGCTGGGCAAACTTCCAGTTGTGTACTCCATGAAGTTATACCCAGAGGTCACTCCAGTAGTTAGACCAGCAAGAAAAGTTCTGATAGCTATACAAGATAGCCAAAGTTCAGTTGGATAAAATGGTGCTGCAAGGTGTAATTTGTCCAGTTACAGAACCAACTGAATGGGTGTCGTCTGTGGCAGCAGCTCACAAAAAAGGCTCAGACAAAATCAGAATATGTATGTGGACCCAAGGGATCTGAACAAAGCGTTGAAGAAGCCGCATCATCCAATATGCACATTCGAAGAGGTCGCAGCCCTAATACAATATGCCACTTTTTTTTCTGCCTTGGATGCAAAGGTTCATTTTGGCAAGTGATGCTTGATTGCATATCCTCATTACTAACCACTTTTGGTACCCCATTTGGCAAATACAGATTCCAAAGGATGCCATTTAGAATAAATTTTGCAAGTGAAGTCAGCATGCAATGGAGCAAATTTTTCAGGTTATAGTTGTGCCATAATAGTAGATGATTTATTGGTTGGAGGCAATGGTGAAGCAGAGTGCGACAGAAACCTAAAGAGAGTTCTTTACAGAGCATGTAAAGTAAACTTAGAGCTCAAGTCCTCTGAAGTGTAAATTCAGACTACCAGAAGTTACATATGTAGGTCCTTTATTTACGAGTACTGGCTTGAGACCAGACCTGACCAAGCAAGCAGCTATTCTTGAGATGTCAGCACCTGGCAATATTCAAGCTTTACAGTGTTTCCTAGGCATGGTCAACTATTTAGGCAAGTTTATACCAGACTTCAGTGAGTTGAGAGCACCTTTAAGAGAGCTGACGTGCAAAGATGTTACATGGTTATAATTAGAACAGCACCAGAAAGCATTAGATGACATTAAGCAGAAAATTGCTACCCCACCAACATTAAGATACTGTGATGTAAATAAACCAGTTACTCTTTCCTGTGATGCTTCAAAATTTGGTTGTCTTCAATGGGGCAGAAAAGCAGCCTGTGCATCTGGCACACTTACCTAAACTGAGATGCAATATGCTCAAATTGAGAAAGAACTTGTTCCAAGTTTCATGATCATATCTATGGTTGAGCTATTCAGATTGAAACTGATTACCAACCTCTAGTTACTATTCCAAAGAAGCCTATGCATTCAGCTCCAGCAAGATTAGAAAGAATGATGCTCAAATTGCAAAAGTACAACTTCAAAGTGGTCTATACAAAAGGCAAACTAATTTATCTGGCTGATACCTTATCCAGATTGCCTAGAAATGCAACAGAAGAGCTTGACACAGTGAATTTTGACTTTGATTTGATGGCAGTGCATAATTTCTCAACTACTAGACTTGAGCTGAGAGATCACACAAAGACTGATCCAAGTTTGCAGAAGCTCAATCACTACATTAATGTTGAATGGCTGTTAAAGCAATCTAGTGTACCACCTGAAGTGCAAACCTATTTTCCTTACAGAGATGAAATGTTGATGGAAGATGGCATTATTTTTCAAAGGTCCTAAAATTGTTGTTCCTTCTTCTTTACAACAAGAATATATCCAGATTTTGCATTGTGGTCACCATTAATCTCATCCACTAAGAAAAGAGTGAGAGAATTAGTATTTTGGCCTTCACAAGTGAAATACATTAATAAAGTACTTTCTTCTTGTTCAGTATGTAATAGTACTAAATTGCATTTGCAAAGAGAACCACTTCATCTAAGTCAAGTTATTGAACTACCTTGGTCAACAGTAGCCACTGATATCTTCGAATAGAACAATCAACACTACTTAGTATTGGTAGACTCTTATTCAAATTGGCTTGAGATTGACTTACTACCGGATTTAACATCCACTACTGTTATTACTAAGTTGAAACATTATTTCTCAGTTCATGGTAGCCCACACAAAGTTGTTTCTGATAATGGTCCTCAATTTACTAGTCAGTTATTTCAGAAATTTGCAAGAGAATGGGACTTGTATATGTTACTAGTAGTGCTGATTATCCACAGTCAAATGGACTAGCTGAACGTGCAGTGCAGAGTGCAAAGCAATTACTTGAAAGGTCAAAGCGTGGCAGTACCAATGTCTTTGCATTTACTTAATCTCAGAAACATACCCCATGGCAATATACTTGGCTCACCTGCTCAAAGATGTCTATCCAGGGAAATTAGAATGATGCTATTAGGTCTGATGTATTGAGGCTCAGTTATTCAAGAAGCGTTGTATTCACAAGTCCAGTTATGATAAATCGAGCAGATTTTTTCATCTTTTGAGGGAAGGAGAGACCATAAGGATACAAACGGTGAAAGGTTTCAACTGCATTGGTCAAGTTACAGGTATATGTATCAAGCCGAGATCGTAACTTGTAGAATCTGAGTGTATAGAATACAGGAGAAATCTGAGACATTTTCTTCTTGTACCAGATTTATCATCGCAGCATTGTTCCTGTGATACAGACTCTAGATCTCAGAGTGGAGCAAATGTTGTTCCCATTCCAGAGTGTGTTTCACCCTGTACTTCCATTCCTGAAGATGTTTCATATACTCCCATGTTTGAACATTCTGTAGAGACAGCTCTAGTTGCTAAACCTGATTCCCTGTTCTATGTGACACGATATGGTTGAACATCCTAGGCCCGGTGTGAAATACACAGCAACATGGGCGCAACTGTATATATGTGCCTATTCTTGTATAATTGCATGACAAAACTACTTGTATTATCTGCATGCCAGATTCATAATGTTGCATGATCCATTCCTCAGAGGGAGGATGTAGATGAGAGTGTATGTGCTGTATCTTTAAGAAGATGATCAAGGACTGAACATGGACATAAATACCGGGCACATGCTATTCCCAGTGCCATTTTGAAAGTGCAGCCAGAGAGTAAGCGTGTATGATTGCAGTAGTTAGTTTGTATGTCAGTTACTTAAGCTGAAGTCAGTAAAGTTCTATCGTGATGTGTTGTTATATAATAAAGCTGCTTGAACAGAACCCACAAAGTCTCTTCTGTTGTGCCCAAAATAGGAGAGTGACACCCCACAACCTCCAAATTGTGCAAGGCCTTATTGAAAGGAATCTTCTTCCTTAGACCTCCAGTTAAAGACCCTTCTCCACCATGGGATCTCACTGTGGTGTTTTAAGGCCCAACTCAAAATCCCTTCGAATCAGCTAGTGATTGTGCCGTGAAGTTGCCCTCGTGGGAGACTGTCTTTCTTATTGCCATTACTTCAGCAAAAAGAATCTCGGAAATCTAGGTGTGGTTTTCTAAGCCTCCCTACATAGTCTTCCATAAAGATAGAGTGGCCCTTCATACTAATCCCTCTTTCATGCCCAAGGTAGCTACAGAAACTAACCTCAGCCAGTCTATACAACTGCCAGTTTTCTTTTCAAATTCTTCTAAATAGGGGGAAAATGTATTGCATTTGCGTGATGTTCATAGACGGTTACATTTTTGTCGTCCTAGGACAAAACATTTTCGAAAATCAGACCAACTATTTGTGTCATGTTGTCCTCTTGATGGAAAGAAATGTTTCTGTACTCCTTTCCCCTTGATCTTACTGTTTATTCAGGCTTTAAGGAAGGAAGACCTTTTTTATCTTGGTTTCTTCATGGTGACTAAGTCAGTGGTTTAATCGGCTCTGGTCCTTTGCAGCTCCAGAGATGATCCTGGTCCAGGTGATGTTCGTCGTGTGTGTGTGTGTGGAGGGAGACAGAGGTCTATATCACAAGAGTCATTGCTGCCCAAGCTGTATTAATTCCACAGAATCTATATCCAAATATTTTGCAGCCTTGGAGGCTACTAAGAAATTTCCATTCAGGTGCAGGTACGTTTCCAAGCAGTGGTAGTATGTCTGGGTGAAGTATCCCCTTTCATCTCAGTCATTGAACTTGCAGGTTCACTTGATCTGCATGGGACATCTGTTTTGACTTTCATTTTTCCATGGTCAGGGTGCACCTCAAAGTATTATCATTCCAGTGATGGTCGTTCTTTGGAAATAAAATTCAGAAATGACAAGCTTGTCCATCCTTTTGAGTGGATTGGTTCGACAGTCCTGTATTTTCTCTTAGATTTTTCTTCTGGCTGTGTGGCTTAGAGAGCTACACAATCTCATTTGCAGGGAATTGCAGTAAATGTTTATAGGAATCAGATCACTTGTAACATAAACCCATGTTTCATTCCTGCATCAGTGGTCTTTGAATTTTCAGTTTGTGTTCTCCATGTGATGTTCATCGTGCATACAGCTGCAGTCATTACAGATGGGTTCTCCTGCCATCAGGCGGGTCCTCGGTCGGCCAAATTCCAAAGTCTAGGTCCGGCGTCGGTTGCTGTCGCTTTCTTTCCTGACGTCAGTGCGACAGGGGTATACAAGACACAGCCGACGCCATTTTCTCCAGTCTTTTTTGCCACGTGGTGCCCGAAGCAGAAGCAGTTCGCAAGTGCCGGTCGGCCAGCTCCTGAAATTACGAAAATTTGGAAACCGAAGTCTTCTTTAAAGCCAAGTATCCCGTTGGGGAAACTTTTCTTGCCTCAGACCGATGTCAGACAAAGTTAACAATTGTATTTCTTGTGGGAAGCAAATACCGCATAAGGATTTCCATTCCCCTCTGTATACCTTGTTTAGGCCCAGACCACAACGTCTCGGGCTGTCGCTTTTGTGCTACTTTCAATAAACGCACTATTAAGCATCGGGCAGAGTTCGCCCAGCACTTTTTTGGTAAAGCTTTTAATTATAAAATGTCGTTGGAGACGACGACTACTGTTTTGTCCAAAAAACGCAAGGACAAAGACCGACACGCGAGGTCCGCGGTCTCTACCGACACCACGCCAAAACTGGCTACACATGGTCCGGTTCTCAGCGAGGCGCCTACGCAGCCCCTGACTACTGACGACACTTCTCTGGCGGTGTCTTCTGTAACCGAGACCGCAGGTTCCTCGGCCCATACCCTGACTACAGCTACCGAAGCCACTGTGAGTGTTGAGCCTCTTAATGTGGACAGGTCCACTTCCACCCATGGTGTCTTCAGACCTTCTTCTTCCTTTTCCATTAAGGCCTTTACTAAGTCTAAATCAGCCATGCATTCCAAGAGGCCTGTTGCACAGGGCCCATCTCCAGGCCCCATGCCTAAAAAGCAGATGCTCAAAATGGCTGAGGATTTAATTACTCTTATCAGGGGTTCCCAATCCCCTCCGGACAAGAGACCCAGAGTGGAGGAAGATTCTTCCTCTTCTGACCAGGGCTCCATTATTTCAGAACATTCTGAGGAAGAGGAACATTCGTACTCTCCTTTTGAAGATTCTGATGCAGAGCAGTCCATCCCTTCTGTATCCCCCCCAGAGGATTTTTCTTTCGGGGAAACCTTACATACCTTGAGGGAACACTTCCATTGGGAAGGCCAAGATTTTTCAGATTCCAAGAAAAGGCTTAGGGAATTTCTTTTGCTACTTCAGCACAGACCTCTGGCAATACCTCCTGTCGTGGACATACTTGATGATGTTTACTCGGAGGCTTGCCTTAATCCGGATTCCCTGCCTCCTGCCCCAGTCAAGCCTGATAGGTACTACAGAGTTCCTAACTCACACCAATTTCTTTACAAAAGCCATAATGCTGACCCAGAAACCATTTCTCAAGGCCCCAAGGGAATGAAGGCCTCTACAGCTAAGAATCCATTACCTTCCGAGAGAGAGTCTAGATCCTTAGAAAGGTGGGGAAAAAAGGTATATACCTCTGCCACCCTAGCCATGAGGGCCTTAAATTGTCAGTTCCATATGCTTAAATATCAGTAGTTTCTGTCATCACAATTAAAGAATAAAATGTCACAACCTGAACAACCAGATTTGAAGGAGTTGCAGGATATGATGCATAGTGCAGAACAAGTGGGTAAACACACCTTACAATGTGGCTATGATGCTCTAGAGGTCTCAAGTAGAGCTGCTGTTACAGGATCAGTCATTCGTAGACATGCCTGGCTTAGGGAACAAACCTTGCCTGATCATGTTAAAGCTAAACTACTAGATGCTCCTTTACAAAAGGATGTATTATTTGGTACTAATGCTGAGGAGATACTACGGAAAATGGAAGAAAAAGCTAAATCTATGCAAACTAAGCTTTTCTACAGGTACAACCACCACGTTTTAGCAGAAACTGGCCTACAAAAATCTGGTCCTTTCCAGCCACGGACAAGCCCCAAAGAGGTAGATACAGGTGCACAAGGGGTAGAGGACAATCTCAAGGATCATATAGAGGCAGACAGTGGCAATCTCCAGCACCAAGAGGTGGCGAAGACAGTGCACAACAATACAGGAAACAAACCCAATGACTTTCCCCTTTGCATGCCAAGCAAGGCTCAGGTGGCAACACCCTTGGGAGGAAAGCTGGCATTATTTTCAAAAAATTGGCATATTGTCACAAAAGACAAATGGATCCTTGACATTATAAACAGAGGCTACAGATTTCATTTTCACACTCTTCCAAAAATGAGAGGCATGCCGAACCTGCCACACTTTCAAAGGGCAGAGGCTCAAATACAAATTTCAAAGCTCATTGACATGAAAGCTATTCAAGAGGTACCTACTCACGAACAAGGTCAAGGGTTTTATTCCAGACTACTCCTGGTACCAAGGAAGGGAACCGATTGGAGACCCATTTTGGACTTATTCATCCTAAACACTTTTCTACTCGTACCAAAATTCAAGATGCTCACCTTACAGCAGCTTCTTCCCATGCTGGGCAAGGAGTCTTGGCTGGTAACATTGGACCTCAGAGGCATACCTGCATGTCCCAATCAGACAAAGCTGCAGAAGATACCTCAGATTTCTTGCAGGTTCAATCCACTATCAATTCTCTGCATTGCCCTTTGGCTAATCTACTGCACCCAGAGTATTCACGAAATGCCTGGCATCAGTAATTGCCTACTGCAGACTTCAAGGGATACAAATTTACCCTTATTTGGATGATTGCCTGATCCAAGCGGACAGCAAACACATACTTCTGGAACATCTGGCTTATGTAACACGGTTATTGAATTCTCTGGGATACACAGTCAACAAAGAGAAATCCAGGCTAACACCATCTCAGAAAATAATTTTCGTGGGTGCCAACTTGGACGCAAACACCCAGATGGCCTATCTTACACCAGAAAAACAGGGGCAACTAACTCAGTACTTCAACATGCTAGCAAATTGTATCAGGCTAACTGCAAGGAAAATCCTGCAGGCTCTGGGATTCATGGCATCTTGCATTCTTCTAATCCCATGTGCAAAGTTGCATATGAGGAAACTTCAATGGTACCTAAGAAACCTATGGTCTCAACACAGCCACCGTTTGGAAACAATAATACCACTAATTCCATGTTTGCAAAAGGAATTTCTATGGTGGGCCCAAGCATGCCAAACAAACACAGGTCTACCATTCTACAAGCCTCAAGCAAATCAAGTCATCACAACAGACGCTTCAGACTACGCCTGGGGGGCACACATGACAGACAGGTGCATTCAGGGCAAATGGTCCCAAAAGGAAAAGCACCTTCACATCGATTAAAAGGAAATGCTAGCAGTGATAAATGCAATTACAGCTTTCAAGGACCTCCTGCATCCAGGGCAATTATTGATAAGAACAGACAACACCACAGTAATGTGGTACATAAACAAACGAGGAGGAACACATTCATACCACCTGTGCAGGCTGGCCATGTCACTTTGGAACATGACTCTGGAATGGCAAATTGAGCTTTTAAGCACAGTACCTGCCAGGTTTGGAAAACACGCTGGCAGACAATCTAAGCAGAAATATGACAGACCCGCACAAATAGAAGTTGCATCCTCAAGTGTTTACAAAGATAATCCAAGCATGGGGAAGGCCAGACATAGATCTCTTTGCCTCCCACAAGAATCATCAATTGACAAAATTCTGTTCAAGGACATTTCATCCAAAGGCCTGGAGAGTGGACGCCCTTTCTTTCAGTTGGGCAGCACGGACAGTTTACGCCTTCCCATCTTTGCCTCTACTGCCCAAGGTGCTCTTGAAAGCAAGAGCAGACAGACCAAAGATGATACTGATTGCTCCAGACTGGCCAAGACAACACTGGTACCCACTCCTGAGGAGCCTAACACATTCTCCTCCCTGGACCCTACCTTTAATGCCTCTTCTCCTGACTCAGCACAGCTACAAAACTCTTCACAGTCAGCTGAAAACACTCAATCTGGCTGCATGGAAAATTCCTTAACACCATAACAGATCCTACTCCCCAAGGAGGTGCAGGATGTCATTTTGGAGGCCAGAAGGCTATCTACTAGAAAAGCCTACTCCGCAAAATGGAAACGGTTTTGCGCTTGGAATGAGAAAAAGGGCCAGGATCCTAGAAAACTGAATTTGCCTCAGATATTACAGTATCTAGCTGAGCTGTTGAACAGTGGACTTTCGTTTTCCTCCATCAAAATCCATGCCTCAGCCATTTCTGCAGAATACAACACTGATCCACCCTTATTCTCTCACCCACTCTTAAGGCAGTTCCTCAGAGGGGCTAAGAATATAAGACCTCCAAGGAAACAACCAATACCAGCCTGGGATCTTAATTACATTCTGGAAAAATTAACATTGCCTCCCTTTGAACCAGCTGCCTCAACGGATTTGCAATATTTGTCCTGGAAAAAGCGCTTTCCTTCTGGCTATTACCTCAGCTCGTAGGGTCTCGGAACTACAAGCTCTCATGGCTGTGCAGTCCTTTCTCATCTTCCATCAGGACAGGGTTTCCCTACGAACCAACCCGTCATTTATGCCTAAGGTAGTATCCAGGGTAGCTTTAAATCAGGCCATACACTTACCTACCTTTTACCCCAATCCTCAAAACAAAGGGGAAAGGCTGCTACATTCCTTAGACATCCATAGACAGCTGCGTTACTATTTGGACAGAACAAAGCCTTTCAGGAAATCAGAACAACTCTTTGTGTCCTATGCTGTAGGAGCTCAAGGGAAGCCCATTTCCAAACAGACAATTTCAAAATGGGTAGCCCACTGCATACAGTTTTGTTACTCCTTTCATGGTAAATCTGTACCTGCATGCATCAGATCCCACTCCACAAGGGCCACAGCTACCTCTGCAGCCTTCCTCAGAGGTGTCCCTACCAAAGATATTTTGGAGGCAGCCACTTGGAGTTCTGTGCATATCTTCACTAAACACTACCACCTACCTTTATACTCCAAAACTAGAGCAGGCTTTGCCACTGCTGTGTTGCAGGGCATTCTGGCTCCTCCCAGTTCCACCTAGTGCCTACCACCCTGTGCGTAGCTTTGGGATTCTACCCATCTGTAATGACTGCAGCTGTATGCACGATGAACATAGTACAGTTTTGTACCTACCATAAATGTATATGTTCGAGTGTTAACACAGCTGCAGTCCAGGTTTCCCCTCCCTCCTTCCCCTCTGGGTACAGACCTAGTGGCTAACTCCTCATCTTTCAACCTGATTGGGTTATCCTTCTATGGTATATTTGCTTGCAACTTCTGATTTTTGATCATATTACATTGCATGATTATATACAATATATATATATATATATATATATATATATATATATATATTGCCTTCCTTCTGGGGGCACCTGACATCTGGGGCAAGAAAGACTGAAGAAAATGGCGTCGGCTGTGTCTTATATACCCCTGTCGCACTGACGTCAGGAAAGAAAGCGACAACAACCAACGCCGGACCTAGACTTTGGAATTCGGCCGACCGAGGACCCGCCTGACGGCAGGAGAACCCATCTGTAATGACTGCAGCTGTATTAGCACTCGAACATCTACATTTATGGTAGGTACAAAACTGTACTTTTTATTGAGTGACAGAATCTGAGTTGGGGGTGGGATGTGCATCATCAGCTCATGTTCCAACTGAAGAGAGATGCTGATATAGTTCATGATAACAAACCATTTCTCTGTCAAGGTGCATAGGGAATATTGAATGGTTGCCCAACAGGCATTCACTTGGATTGTCACTTACATCATATTACATCATTGTTCAGCCATTTACCATTTGACTACCATTGTCAGGTAATTCAACTAAGAAGTTGCTGCTTTTTGGATGTATGTCATGAATATGCCCATTGTAGATATTTGAGGTGTGGGTCTATATCACATTGTTGAACAAACTATTTACCAAATACCTATTTGCCGAACTCTGTTTATTGAAAGCTTTACCCATTGAATGACATTTTAGGTGAAAGTTTTCCCAGGGAAAATAACCAATAGGCCAACCACTGATTGTCACAAAAATAAAATTTAAAACCCACTCAGGTGAGGGGCTGTGCCCCCCACCCCCTAACTAAACATACAAACTCCGAGATCGCAGTACAGTGGGGAAGAAGGCAAATTCCCAATGATGGCCCACTTTTTTGCCCCTGGGGAAATCATTCGCTAAAGCAATCTTTCGATGGATAGAGCTTTCGACAAATAGAGTTCAATGAACAGGTGTTTGCTAAATAGTTCTTTTGATAATGTGATAGAGACCCTGTGCTGGGGACACTGTTGTGTCCTTTCACTAATCATTTTTATTTTATCTTCATTTCTGGAGTTGAACTTTTTGGAACTTTACTGCTAAAAGATTCAGTCTTCTAAGCCTTGCAGAGGGTCCTCAAAATAAGACGAAAAAAAGGTGTATACATACTCGCCATGTCAGCTGAACATGGAGGTGATCCTTTACACTGGGTAATTATGTACCCTTCCTCTGCTATCTTGTTAGATATTCCCACCAACTGCTTCATTTTTTGCTTTTAAGCATTACAAATTTATAAACATATATACTTGTCTAGCTTAAGTTGTGCCTTGAAGGTACATCTAGCCCATGTCCCATGAGGATCACATTCTGGGTACAATCTGACCAAATGAGCTGTACTCTTCCAGTATGGTGATGTCAGGGCATGTGCTGGAGGAGTGGCCATGCCACATGATTACAAGGGCTACAAATGTTTGAAACGTTACCAAGTAAGGGGTGTGCGAGTTCCATCTGTTACAAACTGCAGAGGACCCTGTTGAGGGATAGTTGATGCATGCTTGAATGTTGATTTCCACCATTAATGACCAGGATTGAGGGAAAAAAATCTTCAGCTAATTGAAATGATTCACAGTTTATAGATTCCCACTAGAGACATTATAATAGTGTCAAGCTAAGAATTCTTGTATAATTAGCATATTTCTTGTACCTCAGTGTCACCCATTTCTACACCTTAACAGGAGAAGTGCATTTAGGCTGAAACACATCAGGTCCTGTTTTGCAGGTAATTAGCCCTTGGTTGTTCCATATTTAAAGACACTGATCAGAAAGTCTGTCCAGTAGATTGACTGTCATTCTCTGAGCTGTTGGTGATAGCTTTGCTTGGAGTATATAGCTTCAGTATATTTTGGACAATGCCTAAAAATACCTCACTGGGAACACCCATTTTCCCTGTCTCTTTGGATCTGGTGGTTTGAATGACTACAGCAGGAGTAGATGAACTCTGTTGATCTGCTTTCACTACTGCATTAATAAAATTCAAATAGTCGTGTGTAGGAGCTGAAGTAAGCTCTTACTAATTTTCATAAATTTAATTTCAAGGTAGTAGCCAACTTCTCATTTTCCAGCAGCACCTTCCCTTAGCTATTACATCACTGGTTAAAATCTGAAGATGCTGTTTAACACTTGACCCACCACTGGCAATTGCTACACCATAGTCAGACTCTGAGAACCTGTATGAATTTCTATGAGGTATTGACATAATGGTTAAGGTGTTAACTCGCACACACAAGGTACAGGGTTTGATTCTCATCTGATTGCCTGGTATTTATTAGTATATACCTATGATCCTATACACAGTTGGATTGGGTTGCACGGCAAGCCTGGTATATACCTATGAACCTACAACATGGTGGTGTGCTGGTAAGATCTCTGCCTCATAGCTAAAGGGTCCAAAATTAAATTCTGTCAACCAGTCACTGCCCCTTTAGAATTTTGCATTCTGTGTCTGCATGCTTTTTTTTCCCCCAAAAGCATGCTGTTTGGTTACACAAAAGTCCTGTGTGTGTGCTTGCAGTAAAATATCTGCTTCCCTGTAGGGATACACATACACACTTTACCCTTGCAATCCAGCAGTGGCTGAAAAAGGTTTTGAGCAGTATCATTTCACTTACCTGGTTAGTGAATAAATTAAACTGTCAGAATCAGTAGAGATTGTGTTGTGCTTACATGAGGAATAAAAGAAGCTTCCCAGTTCGTACATTTTCACCATTTGCCTTCTTATCCTAGTGATCAAAAACCTAATGCACCTAAACTGCACACCACCATGACCCACCTGAAATCTTTAACTTTAGTGCGTGTTAAGTGGTAGTTTTCACCAGTGACCAGGAGGAGTTTTTAAAGAGAATTTTTACAACCCCATGATGTCATTACAGTGCTGGTTCTGGCAGTGAAAACTACCCTTAAGGAGCTGTGATGATCTCCAAGCTCATTGTCTACCACCCACTGTTGATCTGATGCATTCAGATTTTTTCCCTTGGCCTTGATGTATAGCACTGCATCATTTTCTTTCATTCTTTAGTGCCCACTTTTGTTATTCAAGGCTGCTGTGTTGCTGGAGCCTACTGTAGCAAGTAGTGTGACTAAGGCAGTGAACAAATCCTAAATGGGGATATGCCAGTTCAATGTGTGGAATGGACATGTGCATGCACAGGCACACACAACTAGTAATAATTAATGAGGGTCTTCTGTTTACCAATCTGCATTTCATTAGATGTGAGAGGAAAACAGATATCCCAGGAAAAACTCAGGAGGACACAGAAATGGCATGCATATGGTATAGAGAAGGTACCTCAGTCAGGATCTGAATTGGAAAATGAGGTACTGTGCAGCTGCTCATGTTTTTTGTAATGTATAATTGTAAAGTAGATATACTGTAGTTTCAGCCATGACATTTTGCAATATAAAAAGAGTGCTATGTAAAAAGGTAGAAGTGATGATAGGATAATAGTGTAGTCAGAAATTTCTTGACAGAGTGCCTTATGCACAAGTGCAGAATTCACCATTTGCCATCATATGGTAGTCAGATATGGCTACTGTCCCTTCCTCAGAGTGAAGCCGTCATGCAGAATCAATGTTGCAGCTGCATTTTCATTCCCTAGTTAACATATTAAGCTGTAAGTAAACCTTTTCAGTATTGGAAGAGAGTTTTTAAAGATGGGGAAAAATGTGTGGCATTTGGTACAAAGGCCTAAAACTCTGAACTGTTAATGAGCTCCTTCCTGTGTCAAGGGTACTTGGTTTGATTCTTTCCACTTTCCTTTGCCTACTATGCAACTCTTGAGCAATTCACTTAACCAGGTAGTGCTCTTTGGTTTACTTCTTTCCTCCTGAAGAGGGACAGTTGTGTCCGGTAATCTTGCCCAGTCAGCAAGTAAAAAAAAAATCCAAATTCTTGGCCTAAAGACAAGGAAAGCTTTCCAGAAGTGTTTTAGAACAGCAAGAAACAAAGGTAAGTAGAAGTGAAGAGAAGGAACTTTGAAAACAAATTATGAAATTTAGTGCCCTACATAAGGAGAGGCAAAATACTTGGTATAAGAGTTTAAAAATGTTTATTTGCTTTTGTTAACTGGGAATGTACAACTAAGTGAGAGAGGCCATTTTCAGAGAAATTGCCTGGAGAAAAGCTCCATGTACTTTTACAGTAGAGTTGGCATTTGTGTGCATTTACAATCATATGATGTTTAGATGGCTATACTGAGGATCAGTTTACATAATTTAAAGATTCATACACACATGCGCGCGCACAGACATACACACACACACACACACACACATATATATATATATATATATATATATATATATATATATATATATATAAAAACACACACACATACATATATATATATATATATATATATATATATATGTGTGTGTGTGTGTGTGTGTATAATCAGAATGATTCTCTGGGTGATGGAGACATCTTGGTTTTCATTTGTAATATATTATTCCTTTCTCTTCCAGTTGATCTTAATGCTGTTTGCATTTTCTGACATTCAGTGGTAGAATTGACTGGTTTATATTCAGCTGGAAAGTACTTATTTGCCCGATATTATTTGTGTTCTTTAGATAAAAACAAATAGTTGTTTTGTGGCTGTTTCCAGAGTATACATGAATTTTATCAAGAAAATGTTTATATGGTTTGAAAATGGCAAGGCAGTCTTTCAGCTATGTGATGATGCTTGACTGTTTCATTGGTTTCCATAAGCTAGGGTGAAAAAAATGTCAAGGTTGATGCCATCATATATTTTTGGTTCAGAACAACACAATATTTCAAGATCAAGCTGGTTAAACTAGGTGAAGACTGTTGCCAAGTCAAGATAAAGTCAGAGGAGCTTAAAACTGATGTAATCTTCAGACTGAAAAGTGCTGATGCAGGGGAAGCAAAAATGTTGGCAGCAATGAAGAATGTGAAGAGTAATAGCTTTCAAACTGACATTTTGGGGTGCTGATTTCACCACAAGTCAAACATGGGGGTTGCAACTGACCACTTTTAACTGGAAACAAAAATGTTTCTTTAAGTAGCTGCCAAACAATTTTGAACAGCAGCTTGGTCCGAGCTGTAGCAAGTCATTTGGCAATCCTCCAAATGGCACTTCCTCCAACCAAAGTATGGGTTACCTATTCCAGAAGCACCTACTGACATGCATACAGCTAATAAAATACCGACAGTAAATGTCATTAACAGTTCATCAGTATGCACACACACACAACTTTGTGAGCACACTACAGTACAGGTACTTATAAAGCTTTTGTGTTCCAGAATTTAAGGTTTTTCCTTGTACAATTTTAAGTACATTTTCTGAGGACCCTTCATTGTTGAGGATGTAAAACTATTTTTTTCAGTATTCTAAGGCTATTTACTTGAAAGTACACACACCACACTATACAAAGAAGTGCCACATCCAAGGATCACCCATTATCAGCTGAGTAATAAAAAAGTGTATTAACATTTTGATGGAAAGGTTTAGTTTTGAACTAATATTCTTGTTTACACATTTGTTGTACATGTTTAACAAGTACAACAAATGTTGAGTTTCAGTGGTACCAGCACTGATAACTAACTAAACCCAAATACAATTTAATTTCAGCTTTTGTGGGAGATAGAGACTTCAAGATGCACCACTATAGGGATGCAAACCATGAACAACTAAAACATGTTTGACCTGTTGTAGGTTTATATTCTACCTAAGCTTATGATCAAGGTGACCATCAAGATTTTCAGCCACATCTCTCAATACTGGTGGGAAACTAACAGTGTTTGTCATTAAGCAGACTTTCTCTACATATGCCTAGACAAAATGTGTGATTACCTATCCAGAAATTTACAGATCTACTCCAAAAAGAGGGTATATGTTGGTTTAGATACATCATGCCATCTGTTGGTGTAGTACAGGTTTAGATTTATTAAATGGGTGTTTCCTTTACCACTAGTTCTGTTTAGGTGAAAGAGTTCAAAGAATGCTAAAACAAAGATCACATTTCAGGAGTCTGTATGGCAATGAGTAGAGGGACAGGACTTTTACTTTATCAAAGTAGTGCAAGGCACTAAGGCCAGAGATATTTTGGTTTGGAAACTTTGTAGTCCTTCAAACTGTTCATGTGCGTAGTGAGGTGCATGGCAAATGTTGGGATTGGTGGGTGAAGGGAAGCTGGAAGAGAATTTTTCTGCAAGAATATTAAGTGTCCTTTGGTTGTTTTTCCAAGATGGCTATATGCTGCTCAGCTTAATTTAAATTCTCCCAGTGTGAAAAAAGAAACTCATAGCTAAGGGCCAGTAATTATACCTGTTTTAGTAAAGTTCAGTTTCTGGCTAGCAAGTACACTTCCTGGATGCCAACAAAGAATAAACCTAGAAAGTCTGAAAGAAAATCCACTAGAAAAGGTGAAGAGAGAACACTGACTGGGAAGAAGGCCACAGCTGTTCAGCCAAAAGCAATTTAAGCTCCAGCTTTGGCACATGCGATAGCTTTCAGTAATTTATAGGAGAGAATAAGTCAAATGTGCTCAGATCTGATTAAAATAAATGAAACATGGAATGAGTATATCAACTCAAATAGCAAAAAGTTGGAAAAAATGGAAGAAGCTTAAAACAGCTATTCAGATGAAGTAATAAAACTGAAAAAATCAAAGGTCAAATGAAGAAAAGACTGGCTGAGTATGAGACTGGTCAAGAAGAGCTCTTTCTAAAAATGTTAGATGACAGAGCACACAAAGAAAACATGAGATTTTTTCCTGTTCCAGAGAAACTGGAAAAAACGGTTTGTCTTAATTTTATGAAAGCAAGAATAAATAACTATTTTTCCACAGCAGGATTTGTTAATTGGAAGAGCACATTGTGTGCATGCTCCAAACCTGGCCAAAAGAACGTAGACAAGACCTGTATTAGTTAAGATGCAGTCATAACTGTGTGGACTAATATTGCTACATACTCAAGTGTGCCAGCTTGCATTGCATGTGAATTGTTTTTACTACTGTTTTTGCTACTTTTCTGAAAAAAAAAATGTTCTGCTTTTACTGTATTTGTGTTTCTTCCTACTTTATTTTGCCTTTGCATCATCTTAAAAGTACTCAGTTGTATTTATTACTGCTTGGTGTAACTCATTCTAAGCCTTTTAGTTTAAGCACTTGGGCTTCAGACCAGTTGTTTTACATTAAGAAGGTTTGTGGTCTGCACTGTAGCGGCAGAACAGGTAGCTTACATCCTTCTAAGTTGGGAACTGCTGATTGAGGGCTCAGTGTCAGTTATTCTAAAAGTGTATTAATTCTGGTTTAAGCACTTGGGCTTCAGGCCAGTTATTTTACATTAAAAGGGTTTGTGGTCTACACTCTTGTGGGAGGAGAGGCTGAACTCTGCCCTTCTGAGCTGGGAATTTCTGGTTAAAGGCTTATAGTGCCTGCATATTTTAACTGCTTCTTACTGAAATTGGTACACCTTGTTTGCTGTAGCGTAGACTAGATCCAGGCCTGCTGAATCCAGCTTTGTTTGTATAACTTGAGCACTAATCCAGGCATTCTTTAAAGTATTCAATTGTATTTACTACTGCTTGGTAGTAACTTGATTAACGTGTAGCTATCATTCTAAGTCTTTTGGATTAAGCACTTGGGCTTCAGACCAGTTTTACATTAGGAAGATTCGTGGTCTGCACTCTTATGGGAGGAGAGGCTGGACTCTGCCCTTCTGAGCTAGGAATTTCTGGTTAAAGGCTTATAGTGCTTGCATATTTCAACTGTTTCTTACTGAAATTGGTACACCTTGATGTTCATCGTGCATACAGCTGCAGTCATAACAGATGGGTTCTCCTGCCGTCAGGCGGGTCCTCGGTCGGCCGAATTCCAAAGTCTAGGTCCGGCGTCTGTTGTCGTCGCTTCTTTCCTGACATCAGTGCGACAGGGGTATAAAAGAACCAGCTGACGCCATTTTCTTCAGTCTTTCTTGCCACGCTGCCTGAAGCAGAAGCAGTTCGCAAGTGCCGGTCGGCCAGCTCCTGAAATTACGAAAATTTTGCAACCGAAGTCGTCTTGAAAGCTAAGTACCCATTGGGGAAACTTTTCTTGCCTCAGACCGATGTCAGACAAAGTTAATAATTGTATTTCTTGTGGGAAGCAAATACCGCATAAGGATTTCCATTCCCTCTGTATTCCTTGCTTAGGCCCAGACCACAACATCTCAGTCTGTCGTTTTTGTGCTACATTCAACAAACGCACCATTAAGCGTCTGGCGGAGTTCGCCCAGCATTACTTTGGCAAAAAATTAACTATATTATGTCGGTGGATACTCCGACTCCTGTTTTGTCTAAAAAACGCAAAGATAAGGACCGACACACGAGGTCCACGGCCTTTATCGACACCACACCAAAGCCGACTACAGGTGGTCCGGTTCTCAGCAAGGCACCTACGCAGCCCCTGACTACCAATGACACTTCATTGGCGGTGTCTTCTGTGCCCGAGGTCGCAGGCTCCTCGGCCCACACCCCGACTACAGATACCGAAGCCACTCTTGGTGGTGAATCTCAAAATGTAGACAGGTCTGCCTCCTCTCAAGGTGTCTTCAGACCTTCCTCTTCTTTTTCCATCAAGGCTTTCACTAAGTCTAAAGCAGTCATGCATTCTAAGAGACAAGCTACACAGGGCCCTTCTCCAGGCCCCATGCCTAAAAAACAGATGTTTAAAATGGCTGAGGATTTAATTACTCTTATCAGGGGTTCTCAACTCCCCCCGGACAAAAGGCCCAGAGTGGAGGAAGAATCCCCCTCCTCTGACCAGGCCTCCATTATATCAGAGCACTCTGATGAACAGGAACATTCTTACTCCCCTTTTGAAGATTCTGATGCAGAGGAGTCCATTCCCTCTGTCTCCCCCCCCAGAGGATTACTCATTTGGGGGAAACCTTGCATACCTTAAGGGAACACTTCCACTGGGAAGGCCAAGAGTACTCAGATTCCAAGAAAAGGCTTGGGGATTTTCTCTTGCTACCCCAGCACAGGCCTCTGGCTATACCTCCTGTCTTAGACATACTAGATGATGTGTACTCGGAGGCCTGCCTTAACCCAGATTCTTTACCCCCAGCCCCAGTCAAGCCTGACAGGTACTACCGGGTTCCTGACTCACACCAATTTTTATACAAAAGCCATGCGGCTGACCCAGAAACTATCTCACAGGGCCCCAAGGAAATTAAGGCCTCCACTGTTAAAAATCCATTACCTTCTGAGAGAGATTTTAGATCCTTAGAAAGATGGGGAAAAAAGGTATATACCTCGGCCACCTTAACCATGAGGGCATTAAACTGCCAGTTCCATATGCTAAAGTACCAACAGTTTCTGTTATCACAATTGAGAAGTAAAATGTCACAACCTGAACAACCAGACTTGAAGGAGTTGCAGGATTTGATGCATAGTGCAGAACAAGTGAGTAAACATACCTTGCAATGTGGTTTTGATGCTCTAGAGGCCTCATGTAGAGCTGCTGTTACAGGATCAGTGATACGTAGACATGCCTGGCTCAAGGAGCAAACCTTACCAGATCATGTCAAAGCTAAATTACTAGATGCCCTTCTTCAAAAGGATGTATTATTTGGTGTTAAAGCTGAGGAGGTATTAAAGAAAATGGATGAAAAGGCTAAATCAATGCAAACAGTGAAAGATTTTCTACAGGTACAACCTCCACATTTCAGTAGAAACTGGCCTTCCAAAAATTGGTCCTTTCCAGCCATGGACAGACCCCAAAGAGGTAGATACAGGCGCCCAAGGGGCAGAGGGCAATCCCAAGGATCGTTTAGAGGCAGACAATGGCAAGCTCCTACACAAAGAAGTGGTGAGGATAGTTCACAGCCATTCAGAAAGCAAGCCCAATGACTTTCCCCTTTGCATGCCAAGCAAGGCTCAAATGGCAGCACCCTTAGGTGGAAAACTGGCATTATTTTCAAAAAATTGGCATATTGTCACAAAAGACAAATGGATCCTGGACATTATAAACAGAGGCTACAGATTCCATTTTCACACCCTTCCAAAAATGAGAGGCATGCCAAACCTGCCACACAATCAAAGGGCAGAGGCACAAAGACAAATTTCAGATCTCATGGACATGAAAGCTATTCAAGAGGTACCTACTCACGAACAAGGTCAAAGTTTTTATTCCAGACTATTCCTGGTACCAAGGAAGGGAAAAGATTGGAGACCTATTTTGGACCTATCCATCCTAAACACATTTTTACTCGTACTAAAATTCAAGATGCTCACCTTACAGCAGCTTCTTCCCATGCTGGGCAAGGAGTCTTGGCTGGTAACATTGGACCTCAAGGAGGCATACCTGCATGTCCCAATCAGACAAAATTGCAGAAGATACCTCAGATTTCTTGCAGGTTCAACCCATTATCAATTCTCTGCATTGCTCTTTGGCTTATCTACTGCACCCAGAGTATTCACGAAATGCCTGGCATCAGTAATTGCCTACTGCAGACTTCAAGGGATACAAATATACCCCTATTTGGATGACTGCCTGATCCAAGCGGACAGCAAGCACATACTTCTGAAACATCTGGTTTATGTAATAATGTTGTTGAATTCTGTGGGATACACAGTCAACAAAAAGAAATCAAGGTTAATACCCTCTCAGAAAATAATTTTCCTGGGTGCCAACTTGGACACAAACACCCAGATGGGCCTACCTCACGCCAGAGAAGCAGGGGCAGCTAACTCAATACTTCAGAACACTAGCAAATTTCACCAGGCTGACTGCAAGGAAAATCCTGCAGGCTCTGGGATTCATGGCATCTTGCATCCTACTAATCCCATGTGCAAAGCTGCATATGAGGAAACTTCAATGGTACCTAAAAAACCTATGGTCTCAACACAGCCACAGTTTGGAAACAATAATACCACTAATTCCATGTCTTCAAAAGGAATTTCTGTGGTGGGCTCAAGCATGCGAAACAAACACAGGTCTACCATTCTGCAAGCCTCAAGCAAATCACGTCATCACAACAGATGCCTCGGACTACGCCTGGGGGGCGCACGTGACAGAGCGGTGCATTCAGAGCAAATAGTCCCAAAAAGAAAAGCACCTGCACATCAATCAAAAGGAAATGCTAGCAGTAATAAATGCTATTATAGCTTTCAAAGACCTTCTGCATCCAGGTCAACTATTGATAAGGACAGACAACACCACAGTAATGTGGTACATAAACAAACAGGGAGGAACCCATTCATACCCCCTATGCAGGCTGGCCATATCACTTTGTAACATGGCTCTGAACTTACAAATCAAACTTCAAGCACAGTACTTGCCAGGCAAGGAAAACATGCTGGCAGACAACCTAAGCAGAAATATGACAGATCCACATGAATGGAAGTTGCATCCTCAAGTTTTTACAGAGATAATTCAAGCATGGGGAAGGCCAGACATAGATCTCTTTGCCTCCCACAAAAATCACCAATTGACAAAATTCTGCTCAAGGATTTTTCATCCAAAGGCCTGGAGAGTGGACGCTCTCTCAGTTGGACAACAATGACAGTTTATGCCTTCCCACCTCTTCCTCTGCTGCCCAAAGTTCTATTAAAAACCAAAGCAGACAGACCAAAGATGATTCTCATTGCTCCAGACTGGCCAAGACAACACTGGTATCCACTCCTGAGGAGCCTGACGCATTCCCCGCCAACACTCAATCTGGCCGCATGGAAGATTCCTTAACATCACAACAGACCCTACTCTCCAAGGAGGTGCAGGATGTAATTTTGGAGGCCAAAAGGCCGTCTACTAGAAAAGCTTACTCCGCAAAATGGAAACGGTTTTGTGCCTGAAATGAGAAAAAGGGCCAGAATCCTGGAAAACTGAATTTACCTCAAATATTACAGTATCTAGCTGAGCTGCTAAGCAGTGGACTTTCATTCTCCTCCATCAAAATCCATGCCTCAGCCATTTCTGCAGAATACAACACTGATCCACATTTATTCTCTCACCCCCTCTTAAGACAGTTCCTCAGAGGGGCTAAGAATATAAAACCCCCAAGGAAACAACCAATACCTGCTTGGGACCTCAATTTCATTCTAGAAAAGCTGACCTTGCCTCCCTTTGAGCCAGCTGCCACAACAGATTTGCAATATTTGTCCTGGAAAACAGCTTTCCTTCTGGCTATTACCTCAGCTCGTAGGGTATCGGAACTACAAGCCCTCATGGCTGTGCAGCCTTTTATCATCTTCCATCAGGACAGAGTTTCCTTACCAACCAAACCCGTCCTTTATGCCAAAAGTGGTATCCAGGGTAGCTTTGAATCAGGCTATACACTTACCTACCTTTTATCCTAATCCTCAAAACAAAGGGGAGAAATTACTACATTCCTTGGACATCCACAGACAACTTCGTTATTATTTGGACAGAACAAAGCCTTTCAGAAAATCAGAACAGCTCTTTGTGTCCTATGCTATAGGAGCTCAAGGAAAGCCAATTTCCAAACAGACAATCTCAAAAGGGATAGCCCACTGCATATGATTTTGTTACTCTTTTCATGGCAAAACTGTACCTGCAGGCATCAGATCTCACTCCACAAGGGCCACAGCTACCTCTACAGCTTTCCTCAGAGGAGTTCCTACCAAAGATATTATGGAAGCAGCCACTTGGAGTTCTGTGCATACCTTCTCCAAGCATTACCACCTACCATTATACTCCAAAACTAGATTAGGCTTTGCCACTGCAGTCTTGCAGGGCATCCTGGCTCCTCCTAGTTCCACCTAGTGCCTACCACCCCTTTCTTAGCTCTGGGATTCTACCCATCTGTTATGACTGCAGCTGTATGCACGATGAACATAGTACAGTTTTGTACCTACCATAAATGTAGATGTTCGAGTGCTAATACAGCTGCAGTCCATGTTTCCCTCCCTCCTTCCCCTCTTGGGACAGGCCTATCGGCTAACACCTCCTCATACAACCTGATTGGGGTATTCATTTATGGTGTATTTGCTTGCAACTACTGTATTTTGATTATATGGCATTGCTTTACTACACAAATTTATGTATTGCCTTCCTTCTGGGGGCACCTGACATCTGGGGCAAGAAAAACTGAAGAAAATGGCGTCGGCTGGCTCTTTTATACCCCTGTTGCACTGACGTCAGGGAAGAAGCGACGACAACCGACGCCGGACCTAGACTTTGGAATTCGGCTGACCGAGGACCCACCTGATGGCAGGAGAACCCATCTGTTACGACTGCAGCTGTATTAGCACTCTAACATCTACATTTATGGTAGGTACAAAACTGTACTTTTGCTGTAGCATAGACTAGATCCAGGCCTGCTGAATCTAGCTTTGTTTGTATGCTTGTTTGCTTATTTCCCTGAAATGCTAATACCACCTAAAACCCGGCTTTTCAGTGCTTCTGTGGATCCCTAGTGATATCTGCATTGCTTACTGTACTTATTTCCTTGTTTCACTTAAAAGAAAGTTACTGTTTGTCATTTTTGCATTTAAGTTACCTGGCACTTGCTCACTAAAACAATTATTTAAGTCAGCACTAAAAAATTAAAAGCACTACACCCTCACAAACTCCCCTTGAGTACCTTGTTCCCCATTGGCCCTTTTTTTCAATTATAAAGGAATTCCCAATACTATTCTAGCATGTCCAAAGGTCAGTTGTCAATCTCCTCTGGTCCAGCTGGTGAATCTGGGAATCTTGAGGCAATGTTACAACTGCCTCATGTACACAGACAACCCTCTCCTCCTCCCAACAAATTCAAACACATGTGAGAGATGCATCCATATAGCCAAACTGGAGGCTAAGCTCTCTCAACTCAGTACTGGCGTAACCAGTCAGGAGGAGAAGGAAACCATACTCACTACAATTCCAGTCTCACATAGACCTACCACGACAGCAAACCAAACACATAAACCACAAAAACATACTCGGAGGCTCTAAATAAAAATTTGCCTAAGCAGCAGAGACCTCCAAAGCAGACATCCAAGCAACCGCTACCCCAAAACAAAACACGTGCAACACATAGCTCACAAAGCCAGTGTGCCGAACAGTCACAGCCCTTAAGGCTAAACAACACACCTGATACACTTGTAATAGGTGACTCTATCGTCAGGCACACTGACGTCCCACTCACCAGGCTGAACAAGGAGAAGGTCACGGTGAGCTGCCTGACGGGCGCTAGGATCCACCACATAACACAATTACTCAGGTCACTCCAAGGCAAGTACAAATATGACTCGGTCATTGTCCATGCTGGTGTGAATGACCTGAGACGTACCTCCCTGGACTACATGAAGAGACCTAGAGGAGCTCTCTGAGCATGTGGCCCAGGCCGGTATGACCCTGACCTTGAGTAGCATCTTACCCTCACCAAGAATGATGCCACAATATGAAGACAAGATGATCAATTTCAACAATTGGCTTAAGTATTGGTGTCATTCAAAGGGAATCCAATGCCTGTCGGCCTGGGATGACATGCTCAACAAGCCACGATGCTTCGCTAGGGACGGCTTGCACCTGTCACCCCCGGGCTTTCGGATATTGGCAAAGGCTCTTGCTACCCCCATAGTGCCTTTTTTAGGCAAGGCTCAAAAGACAAACCCACCTCCATAGGTATCACAAGGGATAAGAAACTAAGAGTAATGCTACTCAATGCCAGAAGTCTAAACCTCAAGATGCACGCACTCAAAGCTCTCCTTAGCATGGAGAACATCGATGTCTGTGCAGTAACAGAAACCTGGTTCAAGGCTCCTGAAAGCACCCCAGCACTACCAGGTTATACCTCATACCATGCTTTTCGGCCCCAAAACTTGGACCGAACCACAAAAGGAGGGGGAGTATCAATATTCGTAAAAGATACCCACACCTCCAGGTTGGTGGCACAGCATGAAGCATCAGAGACTATCCATGTGCAACTAACAGTGGGTAAAACTACCTTCCAGTTTATAGCCTGCTACAGACCACCCTCCCAAACCCAGGAACCCCACTCGGCTTTCCTGAGAACACTGGAAAATATGAAGGTCTCTCCAAACACCATTATATTGGGCGACTTCAACTACCCAAACATAGACTGGGAGCATTACTCTAGCTCCAACACCCTAGCCCAAAGGTTCCTAGAATTTATAAACTCAAATGCTATGGAACAACTTGTTACCACTCCCACAAGAGGGGAAAACATACTGGACCTGATCATCACCAACATGGAGACTCTATGCTCCAGACCAGAAGTGTATCCCTCACTGGTAAGATCAGACCATAAACTAATCTCACTGGATATTCGCATCCCGACCCCACCTCCTGCCCAGAAAACTACAGTGAAAAACTTCTCAAGCAAATTTCACACTCCTCAAACCGAGGTGGAATCTTTCAAAGCCCCCCGGGCCTGTGGAAAATACGGCCCAGACCGCAGAATCCTTTATAAATGCATTCTATGAACATCTTCAGGAATGCATGGATCATGCAATCCCAAATAAAACCAAGACCCAATCCTCCAAAGGCAGACGTCCTGTCTAGTGGACTCCAGCCATAAGCAAACTATACAATAGAAGGAGGAAGCTACTAAATGATAGAGCAAAATCCCAAAAAGGGAAGGCATCTCTGATCAGTATTAGCAAAAAACTACGGGCACTCATAAAATCATCTAAGGCCAGCTTCGAGAGAAAAATTGCACAGGACACTAAGGATAATCACAAGGCTTTCTTTAGTTATGTTAGGAACCTGGGTGGGAATTCCCAGATATGCTCAGAATTAGTCCAAAATGACAAAAAATACACCGAACCCACAGACATTGCCAACATCTTAGCTGACCGGTTCAGCGCAAACTTCTCCCCCTCTCCCCACCAAAAGGGCAAATATCTATCCCAGCAGAGTGCTTTCCCCCCTGACATCTCAGATGCTCAGATAAGAGCCGTCCTCTCCAAAGCAAAAAACACAGCATCAATGGGACCAGACAGTGTCCCGGGCTGCGTCCTAAATGAACTCCAAGAAGAGCTAAACCCAAACATAAAACTACTGTTCAATCTCAGCCTTACTACAGGATATGTACCCAAAGAGTGGCGTACAGCAACAGTGGTCCCTCTCCACAAAGGTGGTGCCTCAACGGATCCTGGAAACTATCGCCCCATAAGCCTGACTAGCTTGGTCTGCAAAGCTGTGGAAAGGATCATCATGGACCTCATAAATAAAGATATTGGGGACCTACTGACACTGGATCCTACCCAGTTCGGCTTTAAGGGCAGATCCTGCCTCTTAAACCTGGTTGATTTCTTTGAAACAGTCACCAAGGCCATTGACGAGGGGAAGGTGGTCCACACAGCCTACCTGAACCTCGCCAAAGCCTTCAATACAATACCCCACTCTGGCATTATAGATAAGCTCACCAGCTTAAATATAAACCCCTATGTCACTAGATGGGTTGCAAACTGGCTCAAGGACAGAACCCACATGGTTAGAATTGCTGGAGCCATGTCAGACTCCAAACCAGTTACAAGTGGCGGCCCACAAGGCTCAGTCCTGGGACCTCTCTTGTTCAGTATATATTTCTCAGAGGTACAGGCCAACACAGAAGGACTGTGGCTGACCAAGTTCGCAGATGACTGCAAACTGGGCAGCATAATTGACTCTCCAGCCGACACAAGCATCCTCCAAAAGGGCCTCATAGAAACAGACAACTGGTGCCACAGCCTCGGCCTCAAGCTAAACGCCAAAAAGTGTATAGTCATCCCCTTTGGCAAAAACAAAGTGCCCACAAATTACCACATAGGTGGTAATCCATTAAGTACAGAAGAAGTAATTAGGGACCTGGGGGGACCCAAGTTGATAGCAGTCTCTCATTTGGCAACCACGTGGCTAAAGTGGTTAGAAAAACATTTTATATAGCCCATCTAATCATGAAGGGATTCACATCTAGATCAGGGGAGGTCATCGTGCCTCTTTACTCATCCCTCATCAGGCCCATAATTGAGTACAGTGCCCCTTTTGGGATGTACCTTACCAGACACCTGCAGCAACTGGAAAGACCCCAAAAGTACCTCACCAAGAGGATCAAAGGGCTCAAACAGATGCCATATGCTGCCCGGTTAAAGAAACTCCAGCTCTACTCAGTGGCATACTGCCTGTTCAGGGGCGATCTGTGCCTGACGTATAAAGCCATGTCCAACCCGGAATTAATGGACATGCTGCACCACAGAAAATCCAAATCCCATTGAGCTACACGCTCGAGAGACTTGAACCTCAGCACTGAAATAAATAGGACATGCTGGAGGGACAGATTCATAACCCAGAGGCTCCCTTCACTCTGGTATAAAATCCTAGTCCAGGTTAGGCAGAGTCCCTCATTGACTCTCTTCAAGAGGAATCTTGATGAGTGGATGGGAGAGCGTAGGTTTAACCCGTGTATCACTTCTGTGTCACTGTTAGACAGAGGCACAGTATACTAACCTCGAAAAAGGGCATAGCAAAATTAATTTAAAATGGGTGGCGAAAGCCAAACACATTCTGGCTAGGCTTATAAATGCCCTAGGGCAGATAACCTAGTATGAACTTATGAACCTATAACAGCAGAAAGTTGATCCTGAAAAAAAAAAAAAAAAAAAAGGCACAAGGGAAAAGTGTTAGAAATTGGAGATGTGTGTTTGTGGAAAGTGATTGCTTCTGTTCTCCCTAATGTGTACAGTGTATACATTTATTCCAGCAAACAGGGAATGTCGAGAGGCAGGGGTAAGATTCAAGCTGCTCTATCCACCTGTCTTGAGAATATTTTTTTCCTGGAATGTCAAAGGCATTTTTGATGCAAAACAGGTTAAGGGAGAAATACAAAAGTCTGTAAAACGAGAGGTGAACCCTCAAAAGAAAGGGGACTCTGCCTCCTATTGTTCTTATGGTAAGGTTCATGGAGACTTTGCCAGTGAAATCTTTTCCAGTGTTCCAAAGGAAAATGCTTGAGAGACGAAAAAAGCACAGAAGTTGATTAGAAGAATCTGGAGTAACTTGAACCAGTGTCTGGGGTTTGGGAGATGGAAATCAACAGGAAGACCAACAATACTGAAATTAGTGAATAAATGTAAGGCTGTAAAACATCAATCACATTTGTGAAATATGGCTCCATTAGTAAAAGTAGCTGAGAAAGATTAGATTTTTGTTGACTTTGTTAAACTTCTTGGTGACTGACAGGCATATGCCCCAGTTCATGTCACTGTCTGAATAGACACTAAAAGGAAAAAAAAAAAAAAAAGAAAAACGGGTAAAGGGAAAAGTAACTAAGTTAACAATTTTTAGTAGTTGTATTTATATAAAACATTTCAGTTACATAAATTGGATGTTGTACAGTAAAGCATATTTCAGTATTGTATGTGATAAAAATACTGAAGTAAACTGGTACCTTTTTACTTTTTTGGATTTTAAGAACTGTAAGCATTACAGTATAAAAAGAGGCTAAACAAAAGCATGTCTAACTCATTGGATCTAAGTGACGTCTCCAGGTACATCTGCACTTAACTCCTACTGACTAGCCGTCAAATGTTGCTTGTTCATATTTGCATCATTAATTCCAAAACCATACTTTGTACAAGGTTTTAAAAGATTTCATTTTAAAGATCACACAATGGCAAACTCAGCTGCATTAATATTTAGTATCTGTCTAGTGCAGATAAACAACTTGTTTTATTCTATTAATTTATATAGATATAATTTTCACATTTTTCTAAGTATTGCAATCAAATAACACACAAATCTTTAGCTTCATATGAAAGCTCTCAGCTAGATGAATAAAATGCTGCATGACAGCATGCGTGTAACTTGAATAGTTGCTGAGATATTGTAAGTTTACAAAATATTACAAATGTAATAGTTACTGTGTTAACTGTGACTTATAAAATTTGGTTTAAATCTTGGAACCTAAAGAATGCTACCACTATAAAAATAGTTTCTGTTGAAGAGTTTGCCACTTATACTTCTTCCATAATCTCTGGTTCTAGACATGTGAACATTTGTTTACTTAGACATTTGTGGTGTAACAGAGACCTGGGTCAAGGCAGCAGAAAGCACCCCTGCACTACCAGGCTATAACTCATCCCACACCTTTTGGCCCCAGAACATGGACTGAAGCTCCAAAGGTGATGGTGTTTCCATATTCATAAAGGATGCGCACACCTCCAGACTGCTATCCCAACATAAAGCATCTGAGATACTTCAGGTGCAGCTGACATTGGGTAAGACAGCGATTCAGGTTGTAGCCTGCTATAGGTCCCCAACCATGTCCCATGACAAACACTCCATGTTCCATGAAGAATATTAAGTTACAACCTAACACTATACTGAGTGACTTCAACTGTCCCTCCATTAACTGGGAAAATTACTCATGTACCAATACACTTGCCCAACGTTTCCTGGAATTTATTAATTCCAACACCCTGGACCAGCTCATTCTTACCCCCACTAGAGGTAACAACATTCTTGACCTGGTCATTTCTAACATGGGCAACCATTGCTCTACACCAGTAGTCAACTCCTCCTTGGTTAGATCCAACCACAAACTAATCATCTTGGAAATCCACATCCCTACCCCCCTCCCGCAAAGGTAACCACCTTGAAAAACTTCTCCAAAGCTAACTTTGGGCTCCTAAAAACAGAGGTGGCTGACTTCACTGCACCCATGCAAATGGAGATCAGTTGCATGATTGTCGAATTATACACCAGTGGCACTGTATGAACACACACACAAATGCATGGATCTTACCATACCCAATGGAGCCACGATGCTCTCATCCAAAAAAAGGAAGCCAATCCGGTGGTTCCCTGCCATAAACAAACTCTACAACAGGAGGAGGAAACTGATGTGGAATAAGGTGAAGTCCCAAGACTGGAAAAACTTCCTTATCAGGTGTAAGAAAAAGTTGAGATCTCTCATCAAATCCTCTAAAGCTAGCTATGAAAACAGAATTGCAGCAGATAGTAAAGACAACCACAAGGCCTTCTATAGTTATGTAAAAAATCTCCACGGCGATACCCAGATTTGCTCTGAGCTACTGCACAATGGTACCTCCTATACTGAGCCAACAGATATTGCCAATATACTGGTTGACAGATTCAGTGCCAACTTTACCCCCCAAGGGACCAGTCACAATACCAGTAGATTGCCAGCCCCCCCAGTACCTCACCTTTGTGTCCTGTTCAATCACTACCTCACATCAAGCTTTGTCCCTACCAAATGGCGCACTGCTACAGTCTTCTCTCTCCACAAAGAAAGAGCAACTACAGACCCTGGGAACTATCGCCTGATGAGTCTGATATGCAAAGCTATGGAACGCATCATTATGGACCTAATAAACAAGGATATAGGGAATCTCCAAACTCTGGATCCCCCACAGTTTGGTTTTGTGAAGGGTAGATCATGTCTGCTCAACTTGGTCAACTTCTTTGAGTCAATCACCAGAGCTGTGGATGAAGGTGTGATTCATGCAGCCTACCTTGATTTGGCCAATGCCTTTGATACCATTCCCCACTCAGGAATCATAGAAAAACTCACTAAGCTAGGCATCAACCCCTATATCACTAGGTGGGTTGCAAACTGGCTCACAGGTAGAACCCACAGTGTGACAGTAGCTGACTCGAAGTCAGACTGGTGACCAGTCACAAGTGGAGTCCCACAGGGTTCGGTCCTGGGTCCTCTCCTGTTTGGTATCTACTTCTCTGAAGTCCAGGCCAACACAAAGAGACTCTGGCTGGCAAAGTTCGCAGACGTTTGCAAGTTGGGAGCTATTGTTAACTTCCCAAATGATATTGACATCCTACAGAAAGGCCTCACTGAGACCAACAATTGGTGTCAGAACCATGGCCTTAAGCTCAATGCCAAAAAATTCATCATTATCCCCTTTGGGAAAAACCCAGTTCCCATGAATTACCACATCTATGGTAGTCCAGTGAACACAGAAGGCATTATAAGAGATCTGGGAACACAGGTTGACAGCAACCTCTCTTTTGACCACAGCATTGCCACTGTGGTCAGAAAGTCCTATGTGGCACATTTCATTACTAAGGGTTTTCTATCCAGTTTTCTATCCAGGAAGAAAGAGGTCATTGTCTCCCTCTACTCTTCCCTCATTAGGCCAATCATTGAGTACAATGCCCCATTTGGCATGTACCTCATTAAACACCTTCAACAACTGGAGAGGCCGCAAAAGTACATCACAAAGAGGATCCTAGGCCTTAAACACTTGTTCTATATGGACAGACTACAAAAACTCCAACTATTCTCCTTCTCATGTCACCTACTTAGAGGTGATCTCTGCCTGACTTACAAAGCCATGTCTGACCCAACTCTGTTAGAAATACTACATCTGAAGAAATCCCAATCCCTCCACACCACATGCACCAGAGACCTCAACCTCATTACCACAGTCAACAGAACATGCTGGAGGGACAGGTTCATAACCCACAGACTGCCCATACTGTGGAATAGACTTCCCATGCCTGTCAAGCAGATCACCTCACTGGCCCTCTTCAAGAGAAATCTTGATGAGTGGATGGGAAATAGAAAATTCACCCCAGGGATCACTCCAGTGGCTTTACTCGACAGAGGCACTGGGAACTAAGGTTGGATGGCACAATACCAGGGTAATCCCATGGGCTAGGCTTGTAAATGCTCCATGGCCATTAGCCTAGTACACACCTATGAACCTATGTGAGGACATAATTTGATGCTGTCAAAAGGCTTAGGCTCCGCCCATTGGAAGTTGCACTACAAACTTCGTGAGCTCCACTGGAGTGAATGAGTTAAGTCAGTAGGTTGTAATCTTGGGCTGTGAAGGTGGGGGATGGGGTGCAAAAGTGCACCGACTGTAATCTAGGTAGAATTTAAATGTTTTCGTGTACTTTTCCATAGGTGAATGTCTGGGTTAATGCCCCTGTTTTAATCTAATGACATTTTTTCTATAAGCAAGTTTTTTTTAAATGAGACCACAATGTAATGAATTATTTTCTTTATTTAAATAAATATTCAGTGCCAGTTGAGAAGACTGCAACAGATAGTAGCTGTACATTTTGTTTTTGTTTACATGGAAACAAACTGGCTAAAGATGAAGGCAAAAATCAAGATGTCTGGACACTGTTTACTGAGAGAAACAAAATTAAAAGGTACAAGGGCAAGCAGTTCAGTAAAAAATAGTTTGAAATTATTAAAAATAAATAAGAGCAGCTTTTCTGATAACTAAATACTTTAATTTATTAGAACAGTGTATAATTTAGTTTTATTTAAAGATAGCCAGTGCACCTTTTCTTGAACAACAGGATTCTATTATTAAATGCTTAATTCAACTTCTCTGTCCTTTTTCTCCCTATTTACTGTCCCTGCTATGAATAAACAATATAGCATTTAAAATGTTTTAAATTGACTGTTTCTTTCCTCTAGATCAGTACCTTACTGTATTGTGGTGGTTTCACTTTCATAAAACGTTTATCCCCATCCTGAAAATCTTGCTGCAGTTTCCAATTCATTGATGTCATAAAGGCCAATGAATACACAGGTTGTTTTCTGGCCAATTCCCTCCCCACACTGACATCACCATGACTGTCCTAAAAACCCACCCATGCTCTGATGTCACAGCTCCCTTGTCCTTCCCCTACCCCAACAGAAAGTAAAGGCTAGAACAAGGAAATGGAACACAAGTCAAGTCTCCTGCTGTTAGCTGTCAGTCACAGCAGGTGAAAGGTATAACACCAACAACAAACGGATGAAAACGACAAAGACTGTCAGCGGTTAAATAAATGCATACAAATCAATGCACCAAGCTGTAAAAAAAACTCATATGAGCCTAAAATGGTTAGCACTTTGGTTTAATCCAATATTAAACTTCTTCAGACACCACATACAGTTCATCACTTCCTTTGAATAAAACCTAAGAACATTTCATTGGCTAAGACAGTTATTTAAAGAGGTTAAGACAATAAAGAGATAGGAGTAACACACTTTGTGAACATTTTGTTTCATGTGTTTGGCTTATGGTGTAGCTACTTGCTCATATTGGCACCTTTGAAGTTTTATTAGTCTTTTTTTGGTGCCTTATCAAATAGATTTGTTGTTGGTGGTGTTTGAAGACAATTATTTAAAGTGATACTTCCTTAAAAACATTTTCAATGGAAAATTTGTCACTATAAGAACATAAAACTCCATCCCTACCATAATAAAGTTGAATTATAAATACATATACAACACATAATTACATATTTCTTAAAATTCCTTGTAGTTTAAAATCTAAATATTTATGCATAAAGTTGTACAAAAAACTTTGCTATTTGATCTTTATAATTTCTTTCTTTCTAAAACCTTTAATTTTAACACTGCAGAAACTGAGGTACATTCATTTATACCTGGCCATGGGTCTGCTTGCAGCTGAAGCTGCCATTTTAATTCCTTTAATTCTAATTGCAGCCCCCATGGTTGTCATTTATAAGTACATGGTCCATAATAATAAAATAGAACTTATGGCTTGTTAATTCCATAATATATTTAGATAAGGCATTATTTATGTTGAATTTCTTATGGCATATTCATGCTCATAAATTCTTTGTCTAATCTATCTTTCTGTTTTTCCTCTATAAAATGCAGTGCATGAACTGCAGTGTGCCAGGTAGACCACTGCTTTAGAGTTACAATTGTACTTTCCTTTTAACTTGTACTTATTTCTTATAGTGAAATTGTTTCTCTTATTTTGTTATGCCATGTACATGCACCACATTTAAACATTACACACTTATTATTATAGGCAATAGCTTGTCCATCTTTGAAGCTCAAGCCCTTTTTTTATACACAATGACTGGTTTGTTGCCTACATGTTGTCTAACATAAGGGTAATCTAACAAGATGGTCCAGTTTTTCTGGAATATGGACATTAAGAACTTATGATCCACACTAAAAGTAATAACTAAAGCTTGTATATAGTCTGTTTTTTGACAGTATCGTGTCACATTACTCTCATTTCTATCTTGCATGGGAGAAAGGGAAAGTTCTTCCTCTGTTGCTAAACTAATAGGTTGATCATTACTACTTAAAATGGGTTTAAAAAAACTCTCATTCTTTTAATTTCTACTTGAACTAAATTATCTAGTAGGTCTACAGGGTTGGCTCTTTGAATGAACATAAGTCGTAATGTATTGCATTCATGAATGAAGTCTTACATTTTAGAATCCATTCGAGCCGCCCTAACTGAGCTTTAACCACAGATTTTTTTCTGATGATATGGGTGGGAGCTGCTAAAATGTAGGAACGAGTTGGAATATGTTTGCTTCTTGTATATATCAGCAGCATATTTATTACATGTATAATCTTTAAATAAATGTACATCCAAATAATCCATATGTGCAGTATCAATTTTCCATGTGAATTTTAAAAATGTAGTTGTATTAATATATAATAGGAATTCTTCCAGTAGACTCATAGGTCCATTCCATATTATACTTATGTCGTCTTGGAACCTATGATAGTTTTTTTAAGGTGGATCCTGTACTTCGTATTAAATACAAAATCCTTCTCCCAATAAGCCGTTACGGTATTAGCATAGGCTCCTCCGCACGGCGAGCCCATAGCTATACCTCTCTTCTGCAAGAAATATTTATGGTCAAAACTAATGAAGTTCTTAAGTACCAATTCAAGAAGTTCTAAAATAAGTATTGTTGTTACATGCGGTACTTTGTTGTAACAGCATTTCATTACTCCATCCTAGCCCTTCTTCCTTGTGTATTACTGTATCTAAATCATTCACATCTACAGTCAATAAGATGTCATCTGGGTCTAACTGAACTTCATTTATATTAGCTAAGAAAGTCCATGAATCTTTACAGATCTGATCTTCTTTCTGTAACACTTTTTTCAGCTCATGATCTACATATTGGGCACAGGCTGATGTTATGGACCCTCTCCCATCTACTAGTGGTCTCATCGGAGGGTTGTTAATATTTTTATGAATTTTTGGGTTACCAAAGAAAACTGGTAGCCTGGAAGATGTCACATTTAAATAATTATACAATGAAATGTCTATTCTTTGTTCTAAAAAAAAGTCACTGAATTGGGATTGTATGTTCTTGTATGCCCCATTTAATTGATTTAAGGACACTTCATATGTATCTGTGTACAATAAATTCATCATTTTTTCTGTATATTTATCTATGCTCATTATTACACCCTCCCCTCCCTTATCAGGTTTCATAAGTCTTATGTTGGCATTTCAGAACTCTTTCAAAAGATGTGCTTTCTGATAATTTAAATTTAGATTTAATCCAACTCTGTGTGTGTAAAGATTTTAAATCAAGTTCACACATTTTTTCATACATGTGAAGTTTGGGGTGGAGGGGGGTTGAATATAGAGCTAATGTTATACACATTACTTTGATTAACACTTCTCTTTGATACAACAATGAAAAATTAAGCTTTTTTAGATATAGCTTCAAATCAATCATAGTGTTAGTATAATTAAAGTATTTTGTTGGTACAAAAGTAATTCCTTTTGCAAGCAAATTGGCTGTACGTGAATTGATGTTCATATCAGAATAATTATAAACACTAAAATCACCATGAACATTTTTTATGATAGAAAACTGTGTCCACATTTCTGTTCTCATTAGACACACAAAGTGTTGATTCGCATTCATATATAGCACCAACTGAATCACATTCCAGCTCTGAAGCACTAAATGTTTCCAATATTTCTGTTTTGGCCTGGCTCCTTGAAAATCCCCGTCATGAGAATTTGCCTATGATATAGGTTGGTTATAAGAATCAGCTTTATTTCTTATTCTTTCACACCGTCTTATTGGTGGATGTTCATCATGTTTCACTGTTGCAGTCATTACGCTTGGGTTATCCTGCTGGCAGGCTACCCACAGTCGGCCTGAATTCCAAAGTCTTGGTCCGGCGTCGGTTGCTCTTGCCTTTTCCCTGATGTCAGTGCGCCAGGGGTATAAAAGATGCAGCCGACACCATTTTCTTCAGTCTTTCTAGCCGCGCGGTGCCTGAAGCAAAAGCAGTTTGCAAGTGCCAGTCGGCCGACTCCTGAGATTTTCAAAATTGAATTTCAGATCCGAAGTCTTCAATAAAGCTAAGTACCCCATTGGGGAAACTTTTTTCTTGCTCCAGACATGTGTCAGAAAAAGTTAACAATTGTATTTCTTGTGGGAAGCAAATACCTCATAAGGATTTTCATTCTTACTGTATTCCTTGCTTAGGCCCTGACCACGACATTGCTAGTCATCAATTTTGTGCTAGATGTAACCAACGCACTATTAAGCGTTGGTACAATTTTGCTTTTCATTACTTTGGCCGAAGGTTTAATTATATAATGCCGTCGGAACAGCTGACGACCAGAGTTCATAAAAAGCGCAAGGAAAAAGAAAAAGACAGGCATCCGAGGTCCAAAACTGACGAAGCCTCTTCTAGGCCAGTCGTCAGTTCTCAGTGAGGTGCTTTCGCAGCCCCTGACACCCGCTACCTTAGAGCCACAGGCCGCCTCCGACTCCCACGTGGAGACAACTAGGCCTCTGGATACTCAAGGTATTGGGCCTTTGGAAACTAATCCCTCACATGGGCCAGGAGCCGCTGAGCAGACATCGGCTTTTGAGGGTGTTTTCAGACCTACACAGCTTTATATCAAGCCAACTTCAGCATCCAAGACAAAGTCTAAAACAGTTTTAAAGACAAGGAAACAAGTAGAACATTCTCCAGGACGAACTTCCATGCCTAAGAAACAGATGCTCAAAATGTCCGAAGACCTAATTACTTTGATCAGGGGTTCCCATCCTCCTCCTGATAAGAGGCCTAGGCAAGACACTGAATTTGATTCCTCTGATCAGGTTTCCATTTCTTCTGACTCCACTTCAGAACAGGAATTCTCTATTCCTCCCTATGAGGATTCTGATGCTGAAGAATCTATTCCTTAAGCTTCTCCTCCTGAGGATTACTCCTTTGGGAAAACCCTGCATACCATGAGGGAGCAGTTCCACTGGGAGAGCCAAGATTACTCAGATTCTAAGAAAAGGCTCAGAGGCTTTCTTTTACTACCTCAGCACAGACCTCTTGCTATTCCACCTGTTCTAGACATTGTAGATAATGTATTTTCAGAGTCCGGCCTGTCTCCCGACTCTTTATCTCCTGCACCTGTTAAGCCAGACAGATACTACAGGGTTCCAGATTCTCATACATTTCTATATAAAAACCCTGCTGCTGACCCAGAAACTATTTTTCAGGGTCCCAAAGGGGTCAAGGCCGCTACTACAAAAAACCCTGTCCCCTCAGATAGAGATTCAAGGGCACTGGACAGATGGGGGAAAAGTTTACACTTCTGCTACTTTGGCTATAAGGGCTTTAAATTGTCAGTTTATACTTAATGTGTCTTCTTAAACAGAAAATGTTGACAAATTCTGAATGTTCTAAGAACAAAGAAATGCAGGATTTATTGCATGTAGCTGAACAAGTGGGAAAGCATACTTTGCAATGTGGTTATGATTCACTGGAGGCCTCTTGCAGGGTCGCTCGAACAGGTTCTGTCATTAGAAGGCATGCTTGGTTAAAGGAACAGACTGCCTGATCATGTTAAAGCAAAATTATTGGATGCTCCATTACAGCATGATACTTTGTTTGGTGTTAAGTCAGAAGAGGTGTTGAAGAAAATGGAGGATAAAGCTATATCTATGCAGACAGTAAAGGATTTCTTACAGGTACAGCCACCCAGATTTAGCAGGAACTGACCTTCTAAGAATTGGTCCTTTCCCATGTCAGGCCACAAAGAGGCAAATACAGATGCCCTAGAGGCAGACAACAGCCCCAGGGCTCATACAGGCCCAAACAATGGGGTGCTTCTACCTCCAAAAGCGGAGAAGACAAATCACAGCCATTTAGGAAACAGTCCCAATGACTTCCCTCTGCCAATGCCAAGCATTTATCTTTTGGCAGCACCCTTAGGGGGAAAGCTAGCACTTTTTCCACAAAATTGGCACATGATCACCCATGACAAATGGGTCCTAAATATAGTCTCTTAGTGCTACAGGTTCCACTTTCACACCCTTCCAAAGGCAAAAGGTATGCCAGACCTGCCACACAATCAGTGGGCAGAGGCACAAAAACAAGTTTCATCTCTCATGGACATGAGGGCTATTCAGCAAGTGCCACAACAAGAGCAGGGACAAGGATTTTACTCAAGACTTTTCTTAGTACCAAAAAAGGACAAAGCATGGAGACCAATTCTGGACCTGTCTATTCTAAATACTTTTCTGGACGTTCCAAAATTCAAAATGTTGACTCTGCAGCAGCTTCTGCCCATGCTGGGCAAGAAGGCTTGGCTTGTAACTATGGACCTCAGAGGCAGCATGCCCCAATCAGACAATCTTGCAGAAGATACCCCAGATTCATAGCTGGCTCAATGCACTACCAATTTTCTGCACTGCCCTTTGGCTTATCTACTGTGCCCAGGTTCTTCACAAAATGCCTGGCACCAGTAATTGCATTTTGCAGACAAAGAGGAATTCAAATATATCCCTACTTGGACGACTGCCTTATTCAAGCAGAGACCAGAGACATTCTACTAAAGCATCTGGTGTTTGTAAAAAGATTACTAATTTGCCTAGGGTACACAGTAAACGAAAAGAAATCAAAACTAGTACCCTCTCAAGAGATAATATTCCTGGGTGCAAGCTTAAATACAACTGCCCAGATGGCTTATCTCACACCAGACAAACGCAACTGACTTCTTACTTCACAAGCATGGCAACAAAGACCCAGTTATCTGCAAGAAAAATTCTGCAGGTTCTGGGCTACATGGCATCCTGCATTCTGCTAATTCCATATGCAAGACTGCATATGAGGAAACTACAATGGTATCTAAAAAGTGTTTGGGCTCAACATTGCCACAGCCTGGAATCATTAATTTCAGTCATTCCCTGCCTGCAACAGGAGTTTCGATGGTGGGCACAGGCCTGTCACCACAACAAGGGACAGCCATTCACTTTACCCACAGCCAGGCAAACACTAACAACAGATGCATCAGATTATGCCTGGGGGGCCCACATGGCAGGAAAATGTATTCAGGGCACATGGCCCGCAAACCAAAGGCATCTTCACATCATTCAAAAAGAGATGCTAGCTGTACAAAATGCCCTGACAGCCTTCAAGGACCTACTTCATCCAGGACAGCTGCTGATAAAGACGGACAACCCCACAGTCATGTGGTACATAAACAAGAAGGGGGGCACACATTCCTACCCCCTCTGCAGACAAGCCATGATTTTGTGGAACACAGCATTGACTTTCCAAGTACACCTGCAAGCACAATTCCTGCCAGGAAAAACAAATGCTCTGCCAGATGAACTAAGCAGAAACCTCATGGATCCTCACGAGTGGAAACTAGATCCACAAATCTTCAACATGATAACAAGGAAATGGGGATGCCCAGACATAGATCTTTTTGCCTCCCCTCACAACTGCCAACTTCAGAGATTCTGCAGAAGGACTTATCACAAACAAGCATGGAAAGTGGATGCTTTTTCATTCAGCTGGAACAACCTTACAGTATATGCCTTTCCTCCCCGAGGTACTCCTAAAGGTCAGACAAGAGAAGCCACAAATTATACTGATTGCCCTGGATTGGCCACGCCAACACTGGTACCCAATCCTAGGGAGCTTGTCTCAAGGCCCAGCCTGGACATTGCCTCAAATTCCTCATTTACTGACCCAACAAAACAATCAGATCCTGCACAGCCAACTCAGAACCCTAAATCTAACTGCATGGTGGATAGTGTAACCATTCAGAATACACCTCTCTCTAAAGCGGTTATGGATGTAATTTTGGAGGCCAGGAGGCCCAGCACCAGAAAATCTTATGCAGAAAAATGGAAGAGATTCTGTGCTTGGAACCAGGCACAAGGAATTGACACGCTTGTTCCAAATATTCCTCAGATTTTACAATATTTAACTGAGATGCTGGACAAAGGCCTATCCTTCTCATCAATTAAGATCCATGCCTCTGCCATTTCAGCTCATTACAATACGGACCCACATATTTTTTCACATCCATTACTTAGGCAGCAACTCAGGGGGGCCAAAAACATAAGACCACCAAGGAGAGCACCAATACCTGCATGGGGCCTCAATTTTGCCTTGGAAAAACTCACACTGCCTCCTTTTGAGCCAGCCAATACAGCTGAGATTAAATTTTTATCATGGAAAACAGCTCTGCTCCTAGCAATAACTTCAGCAAGAAGAGTCTCAGAGTTGCAGGCATTAATGGCTGTGGAACCTTTTATTATCTTCCATCTGGACAGGGTTTCTCTAAAGACAAACCCAACATTTATGCCTAAGGTAGTGTCCAGTGTGGCTCTTAACCAAACCATTCATTTGCCTACTTTTTACCCAAACCCACAGAATAAAGGGGAGCGACTTCTGCATTCTTTGGACATACACAGACAGCTAAACCTTTATCAAATAGGTGAGTCCACTCACGGGTAACTTCAATGGTACTATAGTTAAATCTTCTGAAGTCACTCATTTGGTTCAAAACAAGTGTACACCCTGATGTATCATTCTCCACCTGTTGTTGCCTCTCCCCCTGCCATTCCAACTGGTTGACCCTCTTGTATACTGATTCCACTGGGGATAAACATTGTTCTCTCCTTGTAGCCTTTGTTGCTGCTTTTGTCTCTGCCTCTGCCTCTGATTCATTCTCTCAAACATACTCAGAGGCTGTGATTCTAAAGGCCTATCAAATTCAAAACCATCTGTTTCAATCATCTCCGCATTATTCCCCATGTTGACCTCATTATTAATAACATTAACACTACCAGTTTGACCTCTGGGTGGATGTGGGTAGGTTTTACCTGACTCATAATCCATCTTATCCCTTAATCGCGTGTCAGCTTTCCTATGTTTAAGCACAAGAACCTTGCTTTCAGTATCTTTAAACATATAAATGTATTCATTAGTCTTAAACTGAAACAATAGATAATTTTTTTATGTTGTCATCAGTTGCTTCAATAGTCCTTTGAAGTTCGTCTATTTTCTTCTCATTGTGCCTAATTAATAAGCTAAGAAGTTCACATCCTTGCTTATTGAACAATTCTAACAACTCACTGTGAAAGTCCAAACCTTTCACAAGGCCGTTCGGATATTTCCAGCTTCTAAGTCCTTTCGACTTTTGTTGCCTCTTTAAACATTCTCCAAAGTAAGAATTTTCCAGTTGAAGCTTCCGCAGTCTAAAAGTTTGTTATTTGATGGCTTTAATTTGATTGTCCAAACTGCCATAATCCATATCATAAACAGGCACACAGAAAGAGTAGTCTCTTCTATCCAGCCAACAATGTAAAGAAAACGGCTCCTCACTGGTCCCCGAAGCACTTTATCGTCACCATGGTAACCAGGAAATAGGCTACCCAAAGTACGTTTATCCTGTTCAGCTCTCTGAGCTGGTGTAATAGTCATTCACGTCAATTTGTGTAGAAAAGGCAGTTCCAACCTCCACATTAGTTGAACGAGTCTGAAAGCAAGCAAAGTTGTCAGACAACTGCTATGTTAAAGCCTGTATTAAGCCAGATAAGTCCCCAGTAGACGCTGCCAAATCCTTACATGAGCAGCTGGAGTTGTTGCTGGCATTCCCGTTCTCATTCATAACTTCATCAAAGTAACAAAAAAAAAACACCAAAGCAAAAAAAACGAAAGGAAAACGTCAAACACAAACTCCAATTTATTAAGGTTCAAAGTTGAGCGCTTTTGTCAGAACAATGTCCAACTTCATCAAAACACTTCACTTTCATTAAACAATGGTTTAAAAAGATAAAATGCAGCACATGATATAAAGGCATACACCCCCAATCAATTTAGCAGGTAATAAAACTCGCCATCCTTTTCACCAGTGTATTTTCCCTATTCCTGTCATGCCCAACAGTTCGGCAGCAATGGCCAGCTTCAAAATGTAGGTACTAACAATCCAGCTATTTTGATGTACAGCACAGGCAGTCACGTTTTATACCTGCTAATGAATTGCATTGTTTAGACTTATGGTTTCAATTCCTTAACCTTCATCTGTGTACTCTGCAGTTTAGAGAAATGTAATTAACTAGACCAAATCTCCTGGACTGATCCTGAAAAGAATGCATGATTGGGTAGGTTTTAACTAGGTAAGTAATTTGATTAAATGTAGTTAAGTTATTCTGTGTTATATGGTGTGAAAAAATATAGTTTATAGCTCTTATTGCCTGTTGCAAATTCACAAACCAAACAAATCTGCTGGACAGAACCTATACAGCTACTATCCAGCCATCCCCTGAAACAAGCTTCCCTTGACTTTAAGAAGCGTATCTCAGACCCATCCATTCAAGATCTCCCTCAAACACTACCTAACCCACCTCACAATATGCCCCTGTTACCTCCTCCATTGAACCTAGTACAAATCTGGGTCACTTCACACCTCCCTCACCTTCTCTTCATCATCCCATTACCCATGTCATCTTTCTCTTTACACCTTACTAACTCCATGTTCCCCACCCTCCTCCAGTCACCCACTTCCTACCTTTATACCTAAGGCCTCCTCTCTGCTACCTACCTCCTGCCAGTAAGTAGATAACTTCCTGACTCTCTACTAGCTTACCTAACTGTTCATGCTAGGACTCTCACTATACTAACTATGATCCTAACATCACACACCATCTGTCAACACTAACTGCTTCTAACTCCTCCACCCCCTTCCAAATCCTTCTTGCATCATCTTCTGCTACCCTTCAAGCATGTGACACTATTAGAACATTATCTCTTGCCTTGAGTGTATGTCACTTTTATTATGAATATGACTATCTGTATTTGTGATAAACTCTTGCTTGCGTCTATTATTAATTGCAATTGACAATCATTACTCATTGTACTGCATATTTACCGAAATTTGTAATCTACTGTTTATCTACTGTAGATTGGAGCTTTTCTCCCCGGGCCTCCACTGAAAAAGGGATCTGCCCCACTCGGACTATCCCGGTCAACAAATGTCAAATAAAATAAATTGTTTGTGTCTTTCGGCTTTTCCCGGTTAGGTGTCGCCACAGCTGAACTCTGGTCCGCTAATTATTGGCAGTAGATTTTTACATGCTGGCTTGCCGGGCCTAACGCACAACCTTCAACGAAGGAACACCCATTCATGCATGTCGACGCACAGAAGATGCTCTAACTGAGAATCGAACGGGCAACGTCTAACTGTGAGGCAACAACGCTTCCGCAACACCACTACTGCAGTATAAATGTCAAATAAAATAAATAAATAAAATACATTTTCCAGGATCATGCATGCATCTAAGCCATCAAGTGCCATTGACTCCAGTGTTAAAGTGGTTACCCTTGTACTGAAGTGCCCTGGTGCCCTTGTGCAGTAGGTCATTATTAAAGCTGAAGTAAGTTTCTCAGTGTAGACTTTTTCCTTGATAGTCATGGCTTTAGAATAACCATTAGCCTGAGAGTAGACTACTTTACATATGGTTCATCTATTTTCGGCAAGTTCATTGTTTCTTTACAAAGGTGATAATGTAAAGCATCCTCAGTGTTTAGCAGTGTTATCCTTTCTAGTAGTCTGAATTTGGCTGCCTTTTAAGAGATGTTGTATATCCTGAAAGTAACAGCTAGCAAGATGTACTTTATTACTGTACCAAGAGTTTGTTAGTTACTTTTTATTCTGTTCTGTATTTGCTAAGTTTTTAATTTTTTCTCTCATTGTGGCTATGAGAAATAGAGCCCTTTCCATCAGTCTTTCAATTGATGGTCCACTGAATAGGTCAGCATCTGACATCCATAAAGGGAGTTCATTTGGTATATCCCCTCCATCACTCACCAGTATCCTGTGGTTTTGCTAGTACATCCCTCATGCCAGTAGCCTGAGGGTCATTGCTTCACCCCCACCAAGACTATAGACACATGAATTTAAGGGTGGGCCATAGCTGTTCCCATTCATGGAAGTGTTTGTTTATGAATAAAGCATATACTTTTGAATTAGCTTACCCCTCCCTTGAGGTACCTTGGACACACAAACACTTCCACCACACTGAGCCCAATGCTACAGTCTTGAGAGCATGCACATATCACCCAGCTGCAGCATCAGTATTGTTTGGAGGGTACATGCCAGCCTCCACTAGGCATCTATAATATTATAGTGACATCCCTCCCCCTAGAGTGGGCGAGGTGCTGTTGGTCACCCACTTCCATCCTCCTCAGCTGGTTTCTCAATACCTGAATTTCTAATCAATGCAATCCATCTTTGTCCCTCTGCACCATAGTGCTTGCTGATTTTGTTTTCTGGGAGTGTTCAGGTGAGCAAGATTGCTCATTTACAGTGCAGGTCTAATAAAATAGAATGTTATCAAATATATAGCACTTGCATAAGTGGCATGAAAGTAGTAATAATAATGCATCAGACATTACATCTCTAGTAAGATTAAGCATGTGGCTCAAGGTTATTAACAGTTTAGCTTCAGCATATTATGTGTACTTACACTTGCATATTTTGCAATATTCAGTCATGTCACTTGGAGGAGTTGAATTAAATTATATAAGTACTGACTGGTTAGCAAGTTGATGTGTTTCTTTAGCTGTCTTCAATCCCTATCCAGTCCTTTCCTTCTCTTTTACTACCTGGTATTGCCACTGTAATTTAATAGTTCATATATTATATTGCCAAAACAGAACTTGAAGAATCTAAACTGATGAAAGCAACATCATCAAAATGGAAACTTGTAGAACATTAAAGCACCAAAGATAGTCTACATAAAATATAGTTACTTTCAAAAAAACTGCTGAAATAAAATTTCAAAGTTACAGCCCTCCACTCACAGGGAAAAGGTGGTGTCACCCCCACTCCTACTGAATGTAGTTAACTTGGAGATTACTGAACCAAGGAAGGACACTCGTCCATTGCCATATCCTTAGAGCAGGCAAAGCACTCACCACTGATGCGTTCTCAGAGCAAAGAAGACACTAACTCACTGCTGCATTTTTAGAGCAGCAGGGCTGACCATGAAATATCAGTTAGCTGTTATTCACACAGCCAGACTTGTATTCTTAATTTAATAGATCTGTTTACCTACAATAGTACAAGACTGGGGCAATCTGTAACTATTGGTAATTTGTGTCATCTCTCCACAGATTAGTATTTATTTCATTTATTTTGCATTTTACCTTGCCCTACTCTTGTAATGACTATTTTCTTTTTAATATTTGCCAGGTAGCCATTTTTCTGCTGTTTCTTTAAGCACTTCCATTTCTGCCAGTTCAGTTTCAACAGCATGGTATATGACCCACAGACTCTTCCAGCAATGAGCACCTTTGTCAGCATGCCTTAACAGAAACGTGGGTACTACTAATTCCTATTGCTGATTTTGTGTTATCTACACGTATTTACCTTGCTTTGAATTCTCTCCTGGTCTGTATTTACAATTGTTTACTTAAATACAGTATTTTCATTTCTTTTTCCAGGGATGCTTTGAACTAATAACAGATTTGGCTCACAGTGCATTTTGCTGATAATGAAATCATGAACACCAGTAAAAGTTGTTATTGTAAGGTGATCTTTGAGACTGCTGTGCAAATGTGGCTTGCTTGTGCTACATTTATGCAGCAGTTTTGTTTTAAAACAGAGTATATTTCTTTTAAAAAATACAAATGAAAAAAATGGTCAGGGGCCAAGAACAGTTCTTTCCATGCCCCTCTCTGCTTTCTTAACATGACATCCTAACTCTGAAGTTGCTGCATATAAGGTAAATATTATAACTTACATTAGGATATGCAGTGGGCTGCTTCTTGGCTAATGTTCTCACAAAGTGGAATTGTGCAGTAAATCCTTTTTTTCTGTTTTGTGAGAACTACTGTTGCAGAAGCAAACTCAGAAAAGTCACAGTCTGAGAACTGCCAGAGTCCTGTTAGTAGATTGTAAATCTCTTGAAGGAGTAAAACTGGTAGATGCCTATCACAGTGATATCAGTGACATGACTTTCCATTCATATACAATTCTTTTGTTTTTCATACTTTGGCTGTTTTTAACTATGTTCCCAGTTCCACAGAGTCTGAAGCAAGCTGTGCCACTCAGCTTGTAATTCTTTGAGTGACTGTACCTGAGCTACTGCTCCACATAGTGATAAGATATGCATGCATATATATATATTTATTTTCCTGAGAGTCTCTTTTTGTCTACCCCTGTTGTGACGAGTGTTACCTCCAACATTTTCTTATTGAAGGCATAATTTTCCACTATCCAGTATTTGCTGGAAAGTACCAAATTTTAACCTTAAAATAATAGGGTGTCAAAATTCTGAGTGGCCCTTTAAGATTTGATTCAGCCTGACACCTTTCTAGCTGTCATGTCATCAAGCCCATGCCTTGACTGTGCTGTTTCAGTCTTACAAGGTTGCCTTAATGTCGGTAGAGTCACGACTGCAGCTAACTGTGTCTGTATCCTTGGCAATATAAAAGGCGAGCAAAGGAAACAAGTAAACTGGTAGAAATCATTCTTCAGCCTTGGTGAAGGAGTTGAGAACTGTCTGCAGTAGGTTGATCTAGCTTAAGTGATGGTTGCAGGCATATCATGCTTAAAGATGTAGGCTTGAGTAATTGCATCTGTGTTTTTTAGCACTTTTGATTCTTTATAATTATTATTCCTGCTACTGACCTGCTGAAAGTATTGTAGCTTAGTAGAGCTGCCTTCTAAGTAAAGGAGAAACCGTTGTTCTGTAAGTGTCTTTACTGTTATCAAAGTGGTGTCAAAACATTGTAAGGTATCCTGAAACCATGCTGGTAAAACAAACCTGTTACTGTTATGCCATTGGTGGGACAGGTCAGATTTACACTACAGTACCTTTCTTAGTTTTTAATTTTTCACTGAAAGACAACAATGAAGCAAATTCTACCAGTGCATTTTTTTCAATTTTGTGACTGTGATTTGCCAGATCACCAGCCACTTCACACACAGTCACATCTGATATCTTCTGTAAGCTCAGCTTAATATGATGTAAGCATTTTTATTTTAACTCACTGGAAAAAGCCAGTTTAACTATAAGTTTATTTTTAACAAGTTTGATTCATTACTGAAACCATCTCTACTGGCAAATATTACAACCATACTCTTATATCCCATCAAGTGACTGCCACACTTGTTACTTACACAAACAACACACAGTTGAATTGCTACTACTTGCCTTTCGCTGTCCATGTTTTGCTGGCAAAGTATTAACCTTCATTCTGTAGTTTACCACAGTACATCTCTTCAGTTGGCATAGTCAAATGATTTTTTTTTATGTTTTATGTTACTGACTGACACACTGGCATGAGATTATTTTATTTTATTTTTTCACTGAAACAAATAACTTTGTTTTTTCCCGAATGCAACTCTTATAGGATCTGGAGGGATAACTGGATGGTGCACAGCATAGTAGTTTAATGGTGGGAGTAGTGACTTTGTAGGGGGGTGACCACATGTTTATTCTGATGGTGACCATGTTGCTTAATACAGAAGCGGATTTGTGAGGTTTACTCTACTGTCCCGGTGATACATGGTTGCCTTGCAGCACTATGTTTAGGAGTCTTAAGTGCCTTAGAGGCTAAGAATGCTTTCACTGACAAACATGTTTAATACCATTCTGGTTCCCTGAATGTCATATGTGCCATTTTTTTAATCCCCAAGACTGCAGCTTTGCAGTTGACTCCTTTAAGTCTTGTTTGTCAGTACATATATCAGTGTGGAGGAAAGTACAGTAATTACTGTCCATATTCATTTTTGAAGCTGGTAGTGCTAAGATGTGTAATTGGAATAAGTTAATAACAGTTAATTGTTGCCTATCAAGCTGAAGGCTATTCTCACATACATCAGTGTCATTCAGCAACTTCATCTTTATTGGAGAGCTTATATACTAAGCTCATTACAAAAAAAAAGAAACCAGGTATATAGATAATTAAATAAGTAAAATATTAAACACTAATTAGAATAAGAAGTGCTATTCTGTAAATTAGACAATAATAATGCAACAGAATATGTCCAGCTGTTGCTGGAGCAACAATACAGCACATCGTCAGGGCAAATCAAAATCCTGTAAATAGAAACTCCAATGAGTTGAATGAAATGTTGTTGAAGGAGTAAATATAAATTAACAGATTCCTGTTTAAATATCTCTCTTGCAACACTAACATATCAGCAGTGCTGCAACACAAGCTTTAAAAATACAAACTCAAACATGGCAACATAACTAAGTCTACCACAGCAGTTGTCATAGCACATCTTCTTCCCACCAGTCATTGTCACTTGCTGGCAGCACCAAACAATGCCCACTCGTCTCCACGTCATACAAGTCCTAAAATTAAAATGTCTTCGCCATACTAGTCCTCTGCTATTCCTACCAACACCATACAGCCAAACAACATGTACTCCTCACTCTACTGCAGTAGTCTCAAAATGGGAACAATGTTCTGTCCGTATCATCCCTCTGCACATTCCAGCAGTGCTGAACATCTAAGCAGTAATACCCGGTCCTCATTGCTTTGTGAAATTACCAGACAATGCGGTGGTGCTGCTGCGGTAGCATTGTCGCCTCACAGTAAGACGTTGTCCTGTTCGATTCTCAGCTAGAGCGTCTTCTGTGTGGAGACATGCGTACCTTCGTTGAAGGTTGTGCATCAGGGCTGGCAACTCTGCACGTAAAAATCTACTGCCAATCATTAGTGGACTGGAGATCCGCTGTGGCGACCCCTAACCGGGAAAAGCTGAAAGACACAACAACAACACTCACCAAAAGGAGTGAATTATGAAACCAGTGAAACAAAAAAGAGAAGCCCCAAATAAAACTGTGGGAAATAACCAAGTCTTGAAACAAGTGGAGTGTTCATAGGCAGCCATGTGCTGCCATCTTTGAACTGCCTGAACTTAGCAAGTTTTCTTTTGAGAAAAAAACACAAGAAATGAAATAGCTTTAAAAAAAATGAAAGGTTAAAACTGCCCAAATATTGCCATTTATAGCATCTGCTGTCTTCCTGTTTTAGCTTCCATTGCTTATTAAACAACTTGTGGTTCAATCCTTGTACTAACAATACTGTTTTCATACACATCTACCAGCATATCTCAGTAGTCAGTAATGCATTATTTCATTATGTTTGCATGAATGAATAAATGGACTTAACTTGCATCTGGCTTAAATTATTCAAGCAAACTTCACTAATCATTATGATTCCTTGTAATGCATTACACATTTATTTAATAATGCCCTCATAACATATAATTAGTTGTTTTTAATTCATTTTGCTAAGCAGTGACATTGTAATTTTCAAAGTATTGTAAGAAGATTACTAGATGGGATGTGATGAGAGTGGTTGTCCCCTCCTGTTGCTGCTTAATTTTAAACTCTCATCAATTTATAATTTAGAGGTATTAGCATTGTGCATTGACATCAGTCTGATTATGAGTGTAAAATTTGGCAAAAAGAGGGAGATATGATTTTGGAAGAGTAGATAGAAAGTGTTTTCAGTCATGCAGGTGTAGTCCATTCTGAAACTGAAGAAGATGCATAGAAGTTGGTTATTAAACTTTGCAGGAAGGAGCTAAGGATTGCATCTTAGGTAATGATGCATGAATTAAGGCAGTTGTAGGGACACATAGCCTTATGTACCAGATCATTAGAATCCTATGAAGGTAATGGTTATGACTTACTAAAGGAGCATTATGATTTATAATTTTAAAAGAAAGCTGATGAAATCTGAAATAAGAGCATGGAAGCAGTAGCAGTTGTTTATATTGAACACAGATAATTTATTGGAAGATATAACAGCACTAAAAATAAGGGATACATTAGAAAGAGAGGAGGTTTAAACGGGGCTTTGTAAAATAAAAATGCTTTAAACTGGATTTAGCAAAATGTAATTCATAGAATGCCTGTAGGACGCCTGTTTCAGTCTCTGAACCTGCTTCTGTAAAATACCAAATAACTTGCTTATATTTACTTTATGGCATGAAAAGAACAAGTGTGTTAGCAAATTTGATAACCTTGAAAAAGATGTAAGTAGAGGGCCAACCTGTTTTGCAGATCATGGCTTTTCTGAAATCACACTTTAGCAGAGACTGTAGGTTTTGGAGGTGATTAAAGTTTTTTTATGGTAGAACATTTAGTATTTGGCATTCACAGCAGTTTTAATAGTATTTTTGTGAACAGAATTGAATTGTGTACCAGTAGTCAGTCAGATATTCTGCAGTTATTGGACTGTGAAACAGAAAAAAAATGCAAGTTATTTTTTTCCTTAAGACTGTAGATTGTGGGGGACTTCCAAAATACCTCCCCATTGATCAACACCTTAATTTAATCTTTGCTAGAGTGAAAAAGAAACTGAGAGATAAAGGCTAGTAACTCTGCCAGTTATAGTAAAATTCAGTTACTGGCTAGTAAGTACACTGCCTGGACACCAGCAAAGACGAAACAGAGAGAGCCTGAATGCAAATCAACTAGAAAAGGTGAAGAGAAAACACTGGGAAGAATCCTCCGCTATTCAGCAAAAAGCAATTTAAGCTCCAGCTTTGGTAGCAATGTCTTCCAGTAATAAAGATGATAAAATAAATCAGATTTGCTCAAAACTGATTCAAATAAATGAAACACTGAAGGAGTATATTAACTCAAATAAAAGGATGGAAAAATGGACAAAACTTTAAACAATTATTCAGATGAACTGATAAATCTGCAAAAATAAAAGGTCAAAATGAAGAAAAGGCTTTGCTGCTCAAGGAGAGCTGTTTCAAAAATGGTAGAGTTAGAGGAGGGAGCACAAAAGGAAAACCTGAGATTTTATGCTGTATCAGAGAAACTGCAAAGAACCAACTGTATTAATGTTATGAAAGCACAAATAAGCAAATGGACTGGTATTCCACAGCAGGATTTGTCAATTGAAAGGGGCACATTGTGTGTATGCTCCAAAGCTGGTCATGAGAAAGCAGCCACGACCTGTACTAGTAAAGATGCTGTCACACCAGCAAAAAGACTTGATCCTGACAAACCTGTGGTAGAAGGGAAAATTATTTAAAACTGGAGAAAGTAGAATGTTTGTGGAAAATGCTATTCACTTACACCAGGCAGAAGAGAAGCAAATATTTCCAAGGAGTCAGGGAATGTTGAGAGGCAGTTGTGAGATTCAAGTTGCTGTATCCTGCTGCCTTCAGAATATTTTTTTCATGGAGTACCAGAGTAATTTTTGGTACAGAGCAGGCTAAATAGGAAATAAAAAATGTGTCTGGCAAAAAGTGAGCTGTCAAACTGCACAGACTCTGCTGCTTCTGATATTGAAGCTCATAGGGAGACGTTGCCAGTGAAACATTTTCCAGTGTTCCAAAGGAAAATGCTTGAGACACCGATAAAAACACAGAAGTTGGCCAGAAGAATCAGGAGTGCCGTGGATCTGAACTGGGGTCTGGGGTTGGGAGGCGAAGATAAACAGGAAGAAGACCAGAAACAGTGAAATTAGTGAAAAATGTGAGATTATAAACTACCAGCCACACATTTGTCAAATATAGCTTTACAAATGTGGCAGAGAAAGATTGGACTGATTTTGTTTAACTTGTGGGAGAGTGAAAAGCATTTAACCCACTTCATGTTATTAATGTTTGAAATGACACTAAAAGAGAAGAAAAGAGATAAAAGTAACTAAGTAAAACAATTTTTGTTCTTAATATTTGTATAAAATGTTTCATGAAATAAATTGCATATTATATAATAAAGCATTTTAAGTGATTGTTGTATGTGATAAAATAACTAAAGTACTTTTTTTTAAAGAAATGTAGGCATTACAATGTAAAAAGAGAAGAAAGGCTGAACAAAAGCACATTTAAGATAATATGCTGTAATTTTGGGTTGTGTTTGGGGATGGAGTGTAAAAGTAGATTATAATATATATAGAGTTGATAAGTTTTCTCTTACTTTTGCTTAGGTGAATGACTGGATTAATGCCCATGGCCTAATCTAATACATTTTCTTTTGTGTAAGCAAGGGGGCTTTTTAAAATAAGAGAACAGAGAATGTAACAAAAGATTTTCATTTAACAAATAAATGTTCCATGTGAGTCGAGAAGTCTGCAGCTGAGGGTAGTTGTACATTTTCATATATTTCCATGAAAACAAGGTGACTACAGGGGCAGGCAATAAATCTTGAGAGGTCTGGGCATTGTCTGCTGAGAAAAATGTACAATTAAAAGGTACAAGGTAAGCAGCTTGGTAAAAATAATTTGTAATTATTGGAAGTGAATGACAGATAGCAGACTTCATGGTCCCTAAATACTTCAATGCATTTACAAGAACAGTGTATTTTAGTTATATTTAAATATAGCCAGAACACTTTTTAAGGCTTAAAGTTAATATTTTCTGAAAGCATGCACATTGCTTTTCATGTCTGGCAGGGGAATAAAAATAAGACAAGAACAGATCACAGTTAGTATAAGTAGGAGCACAGGCTGTAACATGCTCCTTAACATGGATAACCTTAATTTTAGGTTAGGCAATGCTTTTAGAAGCAGCTGTCAATTAAGGACAGTTGTTCTTATTGAAGGGTTAAACTTCATTATTTAAAGATGTACATAGTTTTGTCTGATTGTTTTAAGTTAATAGGTTATCAAGGTGTTTTGGGATTGTGTTTTTGTTTGAGGGTTTTCATTAAAACAAGAAGTCTTTCAAACTTTGACATCAATTCAAATGATGACAAGAAACTACTAATCAACCTGCCAAACATTAGTGGGTGTATGTAACACAAAAGTTGGAAATGGACATTTAAAAAATCTGTCATATATTTAATAGGTGAGAATAATAACTTCTTATAATGGCTACACTATCTATATTATTTTGGAATGTGAATCATCTCTCAGTTGTAGACAAAAATGAGAGTATTTTATTATATTAAGAAATGTGGAGTGCAATTAGCAACACAACAGGAGACACCTTTGGAAAGAAGTGAACATGTGAATTTGATAAAGGATTTTAAAATGGATATTCAACAGAATATATAAAGGACAAAGGAAAAGGGAATTACTTATACTAATTGCTAGAGGAGCTGCAATAGTGACAGAAGAGAGAGGAAAAATAATAATGGTAGATTTGTGATAGTAAGGGGCTACTGGCAAGAGAGACAGATAACACTGGCATGTATTTATATTCCACTTAAAACTGATATTGTGGAGTTTAGGAAAATTCTGGGAGAAATAATCAGCTTTCGGCAGGAATATTACTTGTAAGTTGGGGACTAGAACTTGATTTGTAACACTGAGGATGTATCTGGGGACCTAGAAAGGAAAATATAACGAACAAATATTGATTTCTGAAGAAATTTATGAAAATATTTGGTATAGAGCACGTGAATTCAGTAGTAGGAACTTCGGGAATTTACATATTATTCTCCAAGATACAATAACTCGGCTAGATTAGACAGAAATTATATTTCACAGGAACATGTGTATGTAATTGAAAGCTTCAACACACATATAGTAATTATTTCAGATCATGCGCCAATAACAACTAAGATAAAAAAGTGACACTGGTGCTTCTTCATCTACCTGTTAGAGAGAGGAATTTAAGGAATGCGTAGTGGAAATTATTTGAAAGTTATTAGGGAAGATGGGATTTTTTTCAGTCACTATAGCTAGTAAGTGTGATAAAATGAAATAGTTTAAAACTACAGTAAAAATAAAAGAAAAAGAGATATGGTTAAGAAGTAACAGGAATTATTTAGAGGGGCTTTCAAAGGTTAAAGTGTGACAGAATAAGGGTAATCTCACAGAACAAGAAGAAGTGCAACTGCAGAGTGCTAAAGAGAAAATAAGTGAGTATCTGGGTAATGTGGATGAATTTAGAAAAACTGCTGTCAAGCAACAGTTTTTTTTGATAGCTTCAGAGCACAACAACTTTTATCTGTGGTGGTGGTGCTGCGGTAGCGTTGTCGCCTCACAGTAAGACGCTGTCTGGTTCGATTCTCAGGTAGAGCGTCTTCTGCGTGGAGGCATGCGTAAATGGGCGTACCTTTGTTGAAGATTGTACATCAGGGCTGCCAACTCTGCATGTAAAAATCAGCTGCCAATCATTAGCGGACTGGAGTTCCGCTGTGGCGACCCCTAACCAGGAAAAGCAGAAAGACACAACAAGAGCACAACAACTTTTAGCACAATGATATAGGTAATGGAAAGTAGAAAGGGTTGTTGTCAACTGTGGTGATAAGAGGTATTGCAAGCTATGTCCGGAGAAGTAGGGCAGTAGATGTGTAACATATGCAGTACAGCTAGCTGGAATTTTGTAAAGAATTATATGTCATTTGTATATCAAACTGATTTGTACAGATACTTGTGTTGAAAATATATTTGTAAAGTTGCTTATGTTAAAAATGTTTCAAAAGTGTGTCGTGCTGGACAGAAAAAAATATACATTTATATCAGACTGTACTGTTGTAAATAGGATACTGGAAGAGAAGAGGTTAATCTCAGTCCAGCTAACTTTGAAAAATAGTAAGAAATTAAATTACTTTAAGACATAAAGATTGTATCTTACTGTTCTGACTGCAGCCAGAGATGAATGTCTGTGCTAGAGAATGGTATATTAGCTCCTGTAGGAAGAGTGGAAGTGTTTTATTATTTTATGACTTCCAAAAGCTTCATCAGATCTTAACAAAACTCTGTGTGCGTATTACTGACACATATGTGCTAAATTCTGACAGCTTCTAGCTAAGTGAGTAGTACGGGAACCAGAAGTCATATGACCAGATGTGTGTGATGTCATTCTGTAAGCCAGCTCTCTCATAAGTTTTAATACTAGATGAGAGAGAGAAGTGTCATCGCACTCTGTTTTTGGAATATGGCAAAGAAGGACCCCCTCACCTACTTCATCTTGTCTTCTTCTAGTAAGTGACGAGGGAATAGTAATTTTTTAGATCAGTCAGGAAAATATAGTGAAATTAGTTAAGTATTGCTTTTCTGTATCTGTGTGAATTTATTCATCTGTGTTATTTTAACATTTCTTGATATTGAAACTCTGGTGTTTATTGTAAATTGATATTTAGTATTTTCATGTTCTTTTATTTATTATTAAATGTATTTAAACTTTTCATTCTGGATGGTCCTTTAGAAAATATTTTAAACTTTGATATTACTTGTATCCATTTGGTGACTCTGTGGCCAATCCAGAAAGCCTTACTGCATTGGTCAAAACACTACCATTTGTATTAATTTCATGCAGTATAACTGGGTACTCTTGTAAGAGCCCTAGAGTTGCTCACTTTGGACTGTTTGGTGGCAGTAACTACCTTCTAGTCTGTTCAGAAGGGGACATAGCTAGTAAGTCTGTACCAGCCTTTGACAGGTGTGTGTGTGTGTGTGTGTGTTTCAGCTGGTTGGAGCAGGGACACGAAACACTGGTTTCACAGAGAGGGTGCTGAAGAACTTGGCTTGGGCACTCTGCTGAGGACTCAACTCTATAGCTGTGCCAGTGGGGAGTCTTATTGAGGACCTGTAAGGAGACTGGGAGAAATCCAGACCCCGGACTGTGTGTGTTCTTGTATGCTCTTTAGGGAAATTGTTCTTGATGCAGAGAGCTGCATCTGGAAATACTTTCTGTATCTATTTTTTTCCAAGTGAATGAGCCTCTCTAGTGTCAGTGGTGAGGATTCAGGCTCTTTAATTACTGGCCCAGAGTGGAGACGTCACATATTGGTGAGCAGCGGTGTGGATATTTAATTGAACTTCTGTAGCCTATAGGCAGTTGTCACAGAAGGTGTGTGTATTCTCGGCAGCCGCAAGGTAAACATTCAGTGTTTCATTATCACAACAGTTTTATTTAATTTTTATTAGTTTAGTTTAGTCCAGGAAAGCAGGCAAGGATATCAGCAGAGGATTATGGCAAGCTGACAAAGAACCAGTTGGCCAAGGTGTGTGAAGTCAAAGAACTGGTGCATGCCATCCTGACTAAAGAGGAAATAATTTCAGCCTTGGTCACAACTCAGACCAGCAACCAGGAGGATAACTAGACTGGTGATGGGAATTTGCAGCCCTCAGAAACAGGGCAGTTCACCTTTTCCTCAGAGGACTTAAAATTTGTTGGGAGTTAAAGCGACTTGAACTGCAAGCCAAACGTTTGGAATTAGAATCAGCAGAGAGACGGCGGTGTTTGCAAGCTAAGAATATGAGAAACAGATGGAATTAGAATCAACAAGGAGACTGAGGTGTTTGGATGCTGAAGAAAATGAGAAGCAGCATCAACATAAGAGGGAGATGCTGACTCTTCACCAGAGTCATTGTGGTATTGGGGAATGGAATAACCAAACCCCAGAAGCAATAAAGGTCAGTAAATTTCTTCCACAGTTTACAGAGGGTGATCATTTTTTTTCATATATTTGAAGGAGTATGTAAACAGTATAATGTTTTCCAAGGGCTCTGGGTAGAGTTCCTGACTCCCTTATTCCATGGTAAAGCTGTAACTGCTGTTTCTAAATTGTCTGATATTGTTTAAACTATGATAAAGTCAAACATTGTTTACTAGAATGCTTTAAGTTAACACCTGAAACTTACAGAAAAAAGTTTTGTGAGAATAGACACAAGGCATATGAAACTGTGTGTGATTATGTTGCCGAGTTAAGCACTTATTTTCATAGGTGGGTGAGTGGGTGTCAGATCACCATGTTTGAAGAGCTGACAAACCTTTTGGTGAGAGAACAAGCCCTTGGCACTTTGCCTGAGGACATGAGAATCTGATTGGGAGACCAGGAGTGCAACTCTGCAGATGAGCTGGGGAAAAAGGTGACTCTATACTTGGCAAGCAGGGCATCACTGCAAAGGAAGGCGATACAAAGTGCTACACATGAATATAATTGAACCCATTGTGGGCAGCCTGAACCATCCCAACAGAGTCTAACAGTAACAGAGGAAGACACTAGTTCAGGTACATGGCCAGGATCAAGGGTTAAATGTTTTAAATGTAAGCAGTGGAGCCATTTATCATATATATGTCCACAGAAGCAAGGTGGGGAACAAAAAGTGGGGGAGTCAGCAAGTGTGAATAACAGTATGCCAGTGGTAAGTTGTCTGGAGACAGCAGGGTACCAAACTTATCACCAGAGTTTATATTTGATCTTAGTGGATGGAAAACAGGCCATTGCTGAGAGAGAGAGCCTCTGACATAACCATTGTGAAGCCTGCAGTGGCTAAAGAGGAGCTGTACTTGCTTGGGAAGTCCACTCCAGTCAGAGCTTTAGGAGGGACCCCATTCCATATGCCTTTGGCCAGAGTTCACCTTGACTGGGAGGGTGGAATAGGAAGACAGCAAGTAGTTGTGTTTAAGGATATCCCTGCAGATGTCTTGATAGGGACTGATTTTGATAATGCAGTACCTTGTGTGCATGCAGTCACATGCAGTCAGGCTTGGAGACCGACATATGGTGCTGGTAGCCTGGGGGAGACCCAGACAGACTCCACACCTGAAGCTAGAGCTGGTGAGGTGTCTATTTCAGGGAGGGAGCTACCCTGTTGCATTGAGCCTGAAGGTGAGCCACAGTTGCTGGTAGGTACTGTTGTTCCCTTGGACAGAATGACTGCAAGGGGCAGAGGTGAGTGGTAGTACCCAGGCTGAGAGTGAGGCACCACTGTCAGATGAGCCTTCCTGTGGAAGGGGAGCTGGGAAGAGTTGCAAAGATAGTTGAGATAGGCTCAGCTCCTGGACCCTACACTGAGGCTTGAGGGAGGTAGCTGGGAAGGCACCTGATTCTCAATGTAAAGGAGAGGTTGTATACTGGAACAAAGAGTTACTGTATAAAGAGTGGACCCGTGAGAGAGGGAGGGAGGGCTAAAGTAGGTAATACAGCAGTTGGCAGTGCCTAGAGCCTACAGCACCCTTTGCCTTTTAATGAAATTCAGAATGCAACTCAAAAAGAACTTCATCCAAGCCAAGTGCTCCTGCTTCAGCACAGCACGCATCACTTAACCTATCTCCTTTCTGAATTTCCTCTTCTCTCAAGATTCATTGAAGGTTGACACACTTTAGAAACTAATGTATATATGGTACATTACATTCAGCTTGATTGTAAATTGGCCTCTACTTGTTCGCTAGAATGTATATGCACATTTTTTTTTCTGTGTAATTAGTCTGAACTATTCTGTTACATTTCTGTATTTTTGTTTGTGAAATTTTTGTATTTTAGCAGGGCCGGTCAGTATTGCTTAGTGCACTACCTTGGTAGTCAAATATAAATAAAGAAATATTCAATGATTGGCCTAATGAAGGCTGGGTATAGGGGGACAATGGTATCCATAGATCTAGACACAATGCCTTTGTTTATAAGTTGTGCAATATTGAAGGACTTTCTTACTAAAAACAGACACATATTGGTCAAAAGTTGGGTCCCTGTCCACATAAGTTTCCAAATCCCAAACAACTGGGTCAGTTCTTAGGGATGTATTGTCAATAATATATTTACATGCTTTACAAATTCCACATTTATATATTTTCCTTTTCTGTTTTTTCTCATTATGTGGTCTTTATAACATTTCTTTCAAATTAATTTTTTTTTTCTAAAATTTAAAGTGTGGTAATCACCCAATTTGATATATTATGGTTCTGATAAGGTTCTTTTATGCATGAAAGTGCTTAATGCATTAAAGTTGGTTTAAAATCATTTGGTTTGTGGTAATTTCAGTCTATGCAGTGGGATAAGGGCTGGCAGAGTAGGTGTCAGGCTTGGGCTGACTAGGAAGATAATGCTTAAACTGCAGGAAATCGGGCCTAAAGGAAGTTGTCTCTTGGGCTGATTGGTGGGAGGTTTGAGGGCTAAATGGCAATAAAGAAAAGGTCTGGCATTATGTTAATGGAATAAATAATGATGATGGGTTTAAGATGCCTTATTTTAAAGACAGGTGAGGTTGTCAGCATTGATTCCTGAAGACTACTAGAATTTGGTAGCACACTGAACAAGGAATAGCTGAAATGAGATCTGTTGGTATTCTGATTGCATTTAATGTAGAAAAAAGCCTTGGTGGGACTAATGTAAAATTATAGAGCACTTTTGTTATGAGCAGGGCAAATTAAGAAGACATGAAAAAAGCAATTATCAGTGTAGTTAAAACATAGAAATGTAATCTGGTGAACACTCCAGAATCTTTAGAAGTCCAATGAAAAAAGCTACATGCAAGTGTAAGCTTCTTAAACAGAAAATTGAATATAGGGAGAAAGTTCAGAGATGCAAGTAAGTTTTGTAGTAAATCTGAAGCTGAATATGTGCTTAACTGAGGAAAATTAAAGAGGGGCAGATGTGAGAACACCTACACTAAGTCTACACATTGTGGTAACCTTTATGAATCCCCCTTGATATTTAAGTTTGCAAGAAAATCAGTAGGAAAACTGAAATTTGGAAGCTATGCTTGTGGTGGTGTTTCACTCAGCATGGTGTACACTTAGAGTTCAGTTAGTGTAGGTATTTTTGAATCTGATCCATAAACTAAAGTGATACACTGCAGATAAGTCTGAGACAGACATTGTGTGGAATTACTGATGACTGAAAGCAAAGACGACTGTTATCCAAATTAATGTCTCTCTTGAGAAAGACTTAAGGATTACTTTTGCAATGGAAGCAGCAAACAAACATGTGCAAGGCTGTCAGTCAGTCATGCAAACTGCAGGAATAATAGTGGCAAAGCTGTTGCTGTGGTGTAGAGAGACAAAGCTTTAATATGGCTTAGGTGACCCAGGTTAATATAACAGCTAAGGAGTCTTTAGATGGAGATGGAGAGGGATGAGATTGAGTGACCATTGCTGGCACCTGTCCTGGGGGGGGGGGGGGGTTGGGGAGTTGGCTTTGACTCACCATGTGAATGACACTTAGTGGGAGTACTGGGTATTGCATCTGTGGAGCAAGGGCCCAGGGAGCATCAGCTGCCTTTGTGCATAGGCACACACTGCAGGGATTCAGCATGTAGACGCATACTCCTGGTGGTGGCAGTATGCACCAGGGCCACTGAAGGAGGGTGTTCTCTGGACAAGGTTAGGTTATCCTGCAAGACCAGGAAGCTGACTTGCTCTTTTGATTCTATATGTCATGGGAATGAAGAGGCTGATTAGGTTTCTTGGACATAAGCAAAAAGACCATTTGGCTCTTGCCTCACCTTGGAATGCTCTGTTTTCTTGCCATGGAACAAATGGGAAAATTGGGTGCAGAGTAAAGGCAGCTATCAGACTATGTCCTGTGAAGAAGGGGAAAAAAAGGAGACAGCAGGATAACGTTTTTTGGTTTCCCTTCTGCTTCATTCTTTCTGACTTACCCCAATGCACACATCTATCATCAGGTCTACCAGCATCTCCTACACCTCCAGGACTATCTCCATTCTAAAGCTGGGGCTGGAGTGGAACCTAAGGGCATCCTGGGGTGGGGGGTTACCACTGACTGCTTCCACTGGGGATTTTTTCATTTATGATCTACCCCATGATTTCTCCCTCACCTGTATGTGTCTATTGTGACTGAAGTCTGCTCCCATCTGTGGACAATAACTTTCTACAGGGAATACAGAGCAAAATGCCCCCTTGGGATGGGCACACCCATCCCTCCCTGCCTGAGCCATAATTAGGACTTTATCCTTCTAAACCATGGCACAGGCTTGACAGAAAGGAAATGTAGCAGACAACACACATGGGGGGACTGTAGACTTAAGCAAGAAAAATACCACCACTGTGGTGGAATTGTACACATTGCAAGACCAGGTAGAAACGGTCAAGAAATATTTTAAGAAAGCATGTGTTGAAAGAGATAAAGGGAGATTTAGTGCATATTGCTTACATAAAATTCTTGTTGGTTGAAATATTACAAATAGAACAGAACACACATTTCTTTTAGACAGTGTGCCAGGGCTGAGTATCCATACATGTAATCCATTCCTGTTATAAAGGAACCCTGTGATCATTGAGGCTTATACTGAGAGCACTGCCAGTATAGCAAGGGAAATTAAATTCCAAGACATGAGTAATAAAGTTTTGCTGCCCACAATACCAGCTGATATTGTAATGAAAACTATTATGGGATATACTACAAAAATGTTGGGAGTTGCTGACATGAAAAATACTTAAAAGGAAGAAAAAAGCATTACATTGGATTGTAAAGGCATTGTTTCGAATTTGCTAGGAAGAAGCTGGCTAAACAAGACTGGTCTAGGCCTGAGAGCAATAAAGTACATATGCTCTGAACTGAAGATTTTAGAAAAATATTTACTAAATATGAAATTGTTTAAAGATTAAATGTTTATCTTAAAAGAGACCAAACCTATTACTGATGTTCCAGCAGCTGCCAAATCTAGGTTCTTCAAACCAAGGCTTCTTTCTTGAAAAATATGTGCCAATATAGAGTAAAAAAAACATTGTTGAAAGAAAAAAATCATGGTGTTCATATTCCTCATGGGCTGCTGCTGCTATGGTGCATATAGTGAATTAGATGAACATATTTTGCATGGAGATAAATTAACTGTTAACCATATGGTTATTTTAGAACTGTACCCTATATTCCATGTGGAAATATGTGCTTTATGGGAAAGGGCCAATATTTTTTCACATTAGATATGAGCCATGATATCACCAAATTATGTTAGATAATCAGTCTAAAAACACTCATAAATTAATGTTTGCTTGCAGCTGTTTAGTTTGTTTAGTTTTTGGAGTGTTATCTCCACTTGCAGTATTTCAGAAGACTATAAAAATGTACTAGAAGGTGTGTGTCACATTTAGTTTGCTTAGATGATATGGTAGCTACTACGGCCCCAACCAGAGGATCATTTGTAGATCTTAGTGAAAATAAGAGTATTAGAAGAATTAGGTTTGTACTGTAAAGGAAATAAATGTGTCATGCCTTTTTCCTCCTCTGTTTGCAGCTGTCACACCCTGTAACAGTCTTGTTGGCTCACTTGTTCCAGTCAGACAGTGTGAGAGCCAGTCAAAAGAGGCTGATCTTGAAGGCGCCATCTGGGATGGTTCAGCTTTTTGCTTATGTCACCCTAACTCCTTTCAGCATATCTAGTAACATGCCCATAGATTGCTGTGTGATGGGTGGTAATAAGGGCATATCACTCACTTGTCAAGGGTTCAAGTCCCTGTAGGAGATTCATCTAAGGGAACGTGCACCCCCCATGAGATGGAGGCCAGCGTAGCTGCATCATTTTCCCATACCAGCTCCAGCAGGTGGCCGAACCAGTACTTGATCTTGGGTTGCCTGGATTCTAGTCAGAGCTTTATTCCTTTGTGCCATTGGACTTGGCTTCATTATTATATATTTTATAACAGATACACAATTATCTGGGACATGTAATAGATGCAGTTTAATGCATCTTGTAAATACTGATGTCAAAAACATGAACCAGACTACAAATCTTACAAATATTACTTGGCTGATGGCATGTTACTATCTGCTGATTCATCTTGCCAAACCTTCTACTCTCACTTCTGAATGGGTCCCCCAGTCACCTATACACAGTTTTCCAAGAAAGAACCATGATCTATGATTTGGAGGTGCTGATTTTGAGACCAGCTGTTTTACACTCAGCAGTGAACTGCTCCATTACAAGCAGATTAAGGCCACTTGAGGCAAAAAAATGTCAGCATTGTTTGCAGACAACAAATGTGCAATCCTTGTGTCCTCATGCTGGATTCCCTTCAAACTCTGATGCCGATAGACACCCTGGTAAATAAAATCAAGAACAGGATGGGGAAACAAGATGCACCTTAGGTGGAGTTCTCCTTCCACCTTGAATATATTCTGTGTAGTGCCAATAATGACATCACCATGACAAACACTGATCACCTTATGAGCCCAGCTGCTTGCAGCCACATGAACTACTAAGGTCTTGAACAGGGCCCATTTAAATTCCATGTCCCTGAACTCCTCTGGGAGAGGCTGAGAAGCTCTTATATAAGTGGAAGTTGAACCTTTCCCACTGAAGTGCATCTGCTAGACAGTCCAAGAACTTTCCCAGTACACATTGGGTTTCTCAAGTATGTCCCTGTATGTCTGACCCAACTCTGCAGCAAGCAGTCTTAATCTGACAGCACAACATTTCTCCCTTTATCTGAGTGTTCAGAACATGTTTTGTCACGTCTGATGACTCAACTACAAAAATGAATCATTGACCTTTGGCCCAATGTGCTGAGTTACCATGTATAGTTATGAGCAGGTTTGTGTTCAGATGTGTTATGTGTAATCCATGACTAATCAGTAAATCCATTCAGAAACTACCTATCTATATCAAACAAAGCTCCTCATTAGCACTCTTCAAGAAAAATCTTGATGATTGGATGGGAGATAGGAAATTCACCCCGGGGATCACTTCTGTGACTCTGCTTGACAGGGGCACAGGAAAATAATTTTCTTGGGTGGCAAAAGCCAGGGTACCGTTTGGCTAGGCTTATATAGGCCCTAGGGCCAATAGCCTAGTACCTACCTATGAACCTATGAATTTGCTAGTGCTGTTTATATTAAGCAAGCTGTGCATCTCAGTCACACCACTCAGGATGTCTGTCATTTATCACATGATCATGAGTGTTTTTCTTCCAGTAAGGATACAGACTGAGCAAGTGGTGGTACCCTGTCAAGCACCACACCTATTATAAACAGGTTCTTACTAAGTCTGGAAACCATGTTACACATTTTGAATAATTTATTACACAAATGTGCACCATGGAAAACAGGAGAAGGATGATGAAATAACATTCCACATGTCATAAACTTTTTACTACAGTCTTCTGATGTGTTTTTTTTCAATGATCACCTGGTAAATAACTGAACCATTAGTGTGATGCCTTTTCCTTATAGCATAGAAACTGATTTTTACACACAGTCTCTGATGGCAGTGAAAAATAACTTGGTGTTAAGTCTGACATGCTAAAGTCTGCCATAACCAAGAAGGATTAGCTGTCATTACTAAACACAAAGCTTTTCATGAATGGTTGTATGGTCAGGTGTTTATGACTTTTGCAGATCTTAAAAGTACAGTTGTGTACACTTACCATAAATGTAGATGTTCAAGTGTATTCACTGTTGCAGTCATCACACTTGGGTTATCTGCCTGCAGGTAGTCCTCAGTCGGCCCGAATACCAGAGTCTTGGGATTTCTGCGTCGAATGCTGTCGCTTCTTCCATGACGTCAGGGGTATAAAACATGCAGCTATCACCATTACATCAGTTTTTCTTGCCCCAGATGTCAGGATCCCCCAAAATAGGAAGCAATTACATGGCGTGGAACACCCCCAGTAAAAAGTAAATACCATTGTTATAAGATATGGCCAAAAAAGGATAGGTAGAAAGTATAGAGAAGTCAGGGAGCTGGAGGGAGGGTAACCCGGACTGCAACAGTGAATACACTCCAACATCTACATTTATGGTAAGTGTACACAACTGTACTATGTTCTTCATGTTTCACTGTTGCAGTCATCACACTTGGGCTGATTCTCAAAGCTGAGGAAGGGAGGAGGCAGTCAAGAAGCATTAGGGCTGGCTAGCAGGCCTTGTAAGACTGCTGTGGCAAATCCAGCTCTGTATTTAGAAAAGATAGGTAAGTGGTAATTCTTGGTGAAGGTGTGTACAGAACTCCAGGTTGCAGCTTCCAGGATGTCCCTGGGAGGGACTCCCCTGAGAAATGCTGTAGAGGTTGAGGTAGTCCTAGTGAAATGAGTTCTGATTCCCTGTGGGGTAGGTTTTCCGTGGTGTTTTTAGCAGAAATGGATGCAGTGTGCTATCCATTTAGAAATGGTTTGCTTTGAAATGGCCTTGCCCTCCGCCCCTGTAGCAAAGTTGACTAGCAGCTGGTCAGATTTTCTGAAAGGTTTAGTCCTGTCCAGGTAGAACCTAAGCTGCCTGTGCACGTCCAGGAAGGGCAGGATCCTTTCCCCTTTATTCTGAGGTTTAGGGAAAAAGGTTGGCAAATGAATGGATTGGTTTGAAGCCACACTAGATACCACCTTGGGCATAAATGATGCGTTAGTCCTGAGGGAAACCCTGTCCGCATGTAAGATAATGAAGGGTTCCATGGCCATAAGGGCCTGCAATTTAGGCACTCTTCTTGCTGAAGTGATTGTTAGAAGTTAGGCTGTTTTCCAAGAGAGGAATTTTAACTCTGCTGTAGCTGCAGGTTCAAAGGGAGGAAGCATGAGCTTCTCCAGTACAAAGTTAAGGTCCCAGGCTGAAGTGGGAGCTGTCCTGAGGAGGGGTCTTAAATTTTTGGCTCCTCTCAGGAACTGTTTGACCAGAGGGTGAGAGAAGATGGGTGGCTCAGTATTGTAATGAGCTGAGATGGCAGAGGCATGGATCTTAATTGAAGAGAGGGATAGGCTTTTGCGGAGCAGTTCTGTTAGTTAATTTGGTATTTGAAGTAAGTTGGGCATGGTTCTGTCCATTCCCCTGAGACTGGCTCCAAGAACAGTATCTTTTCTACGTTTCTGAATAGAACTTCAAAGTACTAGGCCTCCTTGCCTCAAGGATGACATCCAGCACCTCTTCACTGAGGGTTGCTGGTGATGTGTTCAGGGGATAAGCCAGGCTGCTAGGTTCAGGGTTTGCAGCTGAGGATGCAAAATCTGGCCCTCCTTGGCCAGACTGATGTAATCAGGATTGTTCTTGGCTTGTCCTGTCTGATCTTTAGTAGAACCTTCGAGAGGAGGGGCAGAGGGGGAAAGGCATAGATTGAGAGGTTTTCCCATGTAAAGGACAGGGCATCCACTTTCCATGCTTGACTGTGGGGAGTTCTGGTGCAATATTTGCTCATTTGATAGCTCTGCAGGGAAGCAAAGAGGTCTACCTCTGGTGCCCCTCACCAGTGGATCAGAAGCTTGAATGATTTGGGTTCCAGTTTCCACTAATGTGGGTCCATTAGATTTCTGCTTAAGTTATCTGCCAGTGAATTTAGTTTGCCTGGCAGGAGTTGAACTTGCAGGTGCACTTGATTGCTCAAGGCTGTGTTTCAAATAGCCATGGCTCACCTGCAGAGTGGTTAGGAATGGGCCCCCCCGTTTGTTTATGTACATGTACCACATAACTGTGGTGTTATCTGTCTTTATCAATAGTTGCCCTGGAAGAATAAGGTATTTGAAGGCTGTCAGTGCATTCTGTACATTTCGTTTTGATTGATATGCAGGTGCATTTGTTTTGGGCTCCATTTGCCTTGAATGCATTTTCCTGCCATGTGAGCCCCCCATGCATAGTCTGATGCATCTGTTGTTAGGGTTTGTGCAGCGGGGGGTTGAGTGAAAGGGAGTCCCTTGTTGTGGTAGCAGGCCTCTACTTGGGTAATCTTGGGCTTCTGCTGACTTACTCCCATTAACATTACCCTGCAAAGAACAGTGTGTGTGTTCAACTTTCCTTATATGTAGGGTAGCACACACTCAATCAGACCAATGCTGTCTCCACCTGAATCCCTGTTTAGCCAACCCCACCTTTACTCCCACTGCCTAATAATTTCCTTTACAGTCATTCCCAGTGGAAAAGTTTGAATTTGGCTACAGAAATCAAGTATAGTCCAAATAGACTATATTTACCACTTACCCTGCAATCCTTGCCAAAGGTTTTAGCTCGCTCCATTCACTCTGCTCACTCTGCTCCCCTCCCTACCCCCAAATCACTCCCATCCCAGCTGTACTCAAATTTAATCTATCAAAAGACCGCTCCCACTAATATCCAACCAATCAACTCATACCTCCCATAATCTCCACCCCTCTACTCCTCCTTCCTACTTACCATACATCTTAATCCCAACATAGTCATGTCACAAACTACTACAATTATAATCCTTTGCTGCACTATTCTAGCATTTACTACATCTTACGAAGACATTTCAGTCAATTCTTCCAACCACTTCCATTGCACTCTGTCAACTACGCCTCTCAAATTCCCACCACACAATTTCACTACTCCAACCCCAAAATGCCTCCTTCCACCACACCTACCTAATTACCAAGCCCGCACCTCATCTGAATGCAAATTATTCTTAAAATACCACAAGCATTTCACTGCATATATAAAACATATCCTCTGCATTCTCTCTAAACTTACTCTCAGTGGAGAAGTGCACCCTAACCCTGGCCCCAATTTCTCCAACCTCTCCACAAACCCCCCCCCCCCTCCAAATAGCTCCCCTATCACCCAAATCACACTTAATAAAAATTATGTCTCTTAACATCAGAAGCATTTGTAACAAAATCCAAGACCTCCAGGCATACATACACCTGTATTCCCCTGACATCCTTATCCTAACCGAATCTTGGCTTAAACCTCACATCAAAAGTGAAGAAGTACTCTGACCTGGGTATGACATCCTCCGCAAGGACAGAATATCCAGAAAAGGAGGAGGAGTGGCATTGATGTATAAACATCACCTCAATATCCAAATTCTCACCCAGTCAGCTCCCCAGCTTGACAAGGAAGAAATCCTCTATGCTACCCTAAAATTAAATTCTAAGAAAGCAATCAACTTAATAAGCTGCTACTTCCCTCCATGCCAAAATATACCCCCCTTGAAAACCTATTAAACTGGGCCAGTCTCTCCCTACCCCAAGAAACCATCATACTCGGTGACTTTAACATCAACTGGCTATCCTGCAATAGTAAACCCCCAGCACTCCACCTAGATCTCCATGGCTTCTCACAGCTTATACAATCCCCAACCAAGATAAATAAAAACCCCAATAATCACACCATTCTTGATTGGGCCCTAGTCAACAAAGATCCTCACTCTTACCTGGCAGGTTCCTTACCTGACTCCCTAAGTGGCCACTCCCCAACCTTCCTACTAAAACACCACATAAGTAGCAGCAAACCCATTGTCCACCACACATTCGCTACAAAGCTAATTCAACTCCAGCTCCTTCACCACCTCCCTACAAAAAATAAACTGGTCACCCCTAAAATACCTCAACCTAGATGAAGCAGTCCACTATGTTAACAGCACTTTCCTCAACATCCTTAACTCCCATGCCCCCCAAAGATGCACCAAAATCCGAACTAAAAAGAATCCCTCTGGCTACAAAAAAATACCAATGACTTTATGAAATCCAGGGATAAAATATGGGAACAATGGCGCATAACCAAAAACCCTTCAGATAGGCAACTATTCCTTGAACTATGTAGCAAAGTCAAAAAGCAAGTAAAAGCAGACAAAGCCCTTTTCTATCAGACATCCCTAAACTCCTCCCAAAACAACCCAAAGCAATTTTGGTCCACAATTAACTGTATCCTCTGCCCAGGGAAAGTAAACACCCCCCCACCAACCACCCCTCTCTCCACCTATAGCATAGCTGACTCTTTCAACAAACATTTTACAGAGACCGTTCTATCCCTAACTAAAAAAACACTTCCCTACATCAACACCCCCCACACCCAAACCAACTCCACCCCTCCCTCCCTTCTTCCTTTCCACAGTACCCACCTCCAACATAAAAAAATTACTGACAAAACTTAAAACCACAAGACTAGCAGCTGACAACCTGCCCACAGAATACCTAAAGATAGCAGCTGATGTTTTAGCTTATCCCATCTCCATATTAATCAACCGCTCCATATCTGAGTCCTATGTGCCAACCTTATGGAAAATATCCCACATCATACCCCTACACAAAGGCGGCCTCTCAACAGACATCTCCAACTACCGCCCCATTGCCATCCTCTCGCCTCTCTCCAAGATACTCGAAAAATGTATCAACTCACAGATCTCCAATTATCTATTAGACAATAATTCCTGTCCAACACAGAGCATGGTTTCAGACCACACCATAGCACCACAACTGCTCTGCTCTCCTTCACTAACACCATTCTCCAACATAAAAATAATGGACTTTTCTCCTCTGCTGTATTTCTTGACCTATTGAAGGCTTTTGATATTGTATCACCTGATCTTCTACTCTCTGCACTCTCCAACCTCTCCTTTTCCATACCTGCCATCAATTGGTTCCACAGCTATCTACACGGCCGCCAGTAGTCAGTTGTCTAGCACAACAATCTATCCCCTCACCTCCCTGTTACTCTCGGGTTCCCCAAGGTTCCATCCTTGGCCCCTTGCTTTTCTCCACTTTTACTAATGACCTGCACATGGCCACCAAACATGCCTCCCTCTTACAGTATGCAGATGACTCCACTCTCATCTGCTCAGCTCCAACTCTAACAGAACTATAACCGATCACTCAAGCATCTTTCTCTTCTGTTGAAAGTTGGATATTAAATGCTCAACTCCTCCTCAACCCAAATAAGACCAAACTCCAAATCTTTCAACCATCAAAATCTACCCTGAACATCTTCCATTTCAACATACTTGCTAAAGACAACACTTCCATCTCACCAACAGCCCGCACTAAGCTACTCTGTGTACAGACTGACAACAAACTCAAATTTGACACTCACATATCACTCACAATAAACAAGTTCACAAAAAACTGGGTGCCTTGTATAGAAACCAACAATACCTAACCAAGCCAGCCAGAATCTCTACCGCAACTTCCCAACTAATCTCAACCCTACTCTGTGCATCACCCATACTCACAAATCTTCGACAATCAGACCTAAAGAAACTCGAAGCCTGCTACAATAAAATTGCAAAATTTGCATCAGGGGACCCCCCCCCCCGCAGTCACCACTGTCTCCCTTAGAAACCTAGGCTGGCTTGAGTTCCCTCAACTCCTACAACTAACCCAACTTACCTTTGCTCATAAACTTGTAAACCACCCTCCTAAAATTCCCTCACTTCTCCAACCCTTCCAATTCTCCAGATCCCTTCACTCCTGCAACAAAAATCTACTCCAAGTCACCAAACCCAACAACTCTGCAGGGGAAGCGCTAATCCCCTACTCCATATCCAAAATCTGGAACTCACTTCCCACTGCCATAACTCCCCTCCCTTCCAGCAGTCTCTTCAAAAATGCTCTTAAAGCACACCTAAAATCTCACTGACTATGTCCTTGTCCATACCCCAACTAACCCCCCCCTTTCTCCTGTACCACTAATTAGCTGCCAGCTCTACTGTTAGCTGTCAACAGGTTATCAGTATTTCATTACTGTTTCATATCCTTTAACTAGCAGATGACTGCAGTACGATGTTTACGCTTTTCTCTATGTGAGAAATTAATACTACTAGGCAAATGTCTTGCACCTTATATTGTTATTATACTCTGACATATGTCATTACCTGTCAGACTGTGTCTTTGCTATAAATACGCTGTTTTTTTATTCCTCTGAAATGCTAGATTATACTGTTATGTTATGTGAAATTTTGCTTGAATGAATATATGGAGCCTTCTTGTGATATTATACTCTGACATATAGGTCATTTCTCCTGTTGAACTGTGTCTTTACTATAATTATACTGTTTCTTTTTTCATCTGATATGCTAGATTGTACTCTTATATTATGTAAATCTCATGTCTGAATATATGGAACTTTTCTCCCCCGGCTTCCGCTGAAAATGGGCATATACCCAGTCGAACTTTCCTGGTCAACAAATGTAAAATAAATAAATAAAATAAATCTGGGATGTTGTGTTCAAGCTTGCTCTCAGGAATACAATCATTTGGCTGGTTACCAGATGTGATTTATTTTGGTTGATGGTAAACCCCAGTGAAGTTAGACGTCTCTTTACAAATGTCAGGCGCTGAAGTAGCAATTCCTGACTGTCCGCCTGAATCAGGCAATCGTCCAAGTATGGGTAAATTTGAATTTTTCTCTGCTTGCAATATGCAATGGCTGGAGCTAGGCATTTTGTGAATACCCTGGGCACAGTAGATAAGCCAAAGGGAAGTGCATAGAGCCTGCTCTGAAACATAGATATTTCCTGCAAGATTCCTTTATGGGGATGTGCAGATAAGCTTCTTTTAAGTCTACGGTGGCTAGCCAGGAGTCCTTGGTTAGCATAGGAAGCAGCTGTTGGAGAGTAAGCATTTTGAATCTTGGAACCACCAGGAAGGTGTTGAGAATAGACAGATCCAGGATAGGGCACCAAGAGTTTTCTTTTCTGGGAATGAGAAACAGTCTGGAGTAAAAACCTTGTCCACTTTGCTCTGCTGGGACAGGTTGAATAGCCTTGATACTGAGAAGAGAAAGCACTTGCTTTTGGGCCTCTGCCCACTGGTTTGCGTAGAGGTCTGGCCATCCGCTTGAGGTTGGCAGCGAGTGGAAGTAGCATCTGTATCCATGGGATATATTGTTCAAGACCCATCTGCCCTGGGTAATGTACTCAGTTTTTTGCGTGCAGGGCTAGTTTTCCTCCTAAGGGTGCAAGTACTTGGACAAGGCTTGGAAGGATGAAGGACAAGTCATTGTGAACTTTTTTCATAGGATGGTGGCTTACTACTTGCTGTTTTTGAGGTGGGAGCACTCCATTGTTTAGATCTGTGTATACCCTGAGACTGTAGTCTTGGTGGTCTGCTGCCCCTTGGTTGGACTGAGAAGGTCTGGGAGGGACTGGAAAAGACCAGTTTTTAGAAGGCCATTGCCTACTGAATCTAGGTGGCTGTTCCTGTAGGAAATTTTTAACAGTTTGCATAGATTTAGCTTTTTCCTCCATCTTTTTGAGGGCTTCTTCTGCTTTAGTGCCAAACAGATGTTCATGGTTTAATGGATCATCTAGTAATTTTGCTTTGACATGGTCTGGCAAGATTTGTTCCTTAAACCAAACATGGCTTCTAAGAACAGACCCAGTGACAGCAGCCCTGCAAAATGCTTCTAAGGCAGCAAAACCACATTGCAAAGTATGTTTTCCAACTTGGTTAGCAGAATGCAATAACTCTTGTAAATCTTTATGTTCTGCACAATCAGGAATCAACATAATTTTCTATTTAATTTGTTCCATGATATGTTGCTGATACTTTAACATGTGAAACTGGCAATTTAAAGCCCTGATGGTAAGAGTAGCAGAGGTATATACCTTCTTACCCCATCTGTCTAAAGCCTTAGAATCCCTGTCCGAAGGGGATAGGGTTTTTGGCTGCAGTAGCCTTAATACCTTTAGGTCCCTGAGAAATGGTGTCTGGATATGCAGTAGGATTCTTAAATAGGAATTTGTGAGAGTCAGGTACTCTGTAGTACCTGTCAGGTTTCCTGGGAGCTGGTGGCAAAGTATCAGGGGTAAGACTGGATTCCATGAAGACATCATCTACAATTTCCAAAACAGGAGGGATAGCTAGAGGCCTGTGCTGAGGCAAGTTTAAAAATTCCCTGAGTCTCTTTTTGGACTGTGGGAAGTCCTGGCACTCCCAGCGGAAATGCTCTCTGAGAGTATGCAGGGTTTCACTGAAAGAAAAATCCTCTGGTGGGGAAGCAGAGGGAATGGAATCTTCTGCATCAGAATCCTCATAGGTAGATAAAGGTATGTCCTGGTAATCAGAAGGATCAGAGTAATTGGACTTGTGATCTGTAGAATCAGAATGAAAATCAGTTCTTGGTCTTTTGGAGGGGAAAGGCTGGCTACCCCTAATTAAATTAATAAGGTCTTCAGCCATTCTAAGCATTTGTTTCTGTGGCATGGGGGCCTGAGTGCACTTTGGTCATCAGTTTCCTAGGCATAGCATGAACTCTGGGCCTGAGAAATTCAGTATTTTTGGTTTGAAATGAAGTAGTCTGTTTAATATGAACATCAGAAGGCCTGAATACACCCTCAGAAGCCGGTGCCTGCACAGCGGTTCTGGACCCATCCAAGGTAAAGACATCCACAGGTTCCTTAGTCGAAGAAGTTGCAGCATACTGGACTCCGAATGGGTCTCAGTAGAGGCCTGCGAATCTGTAGAAGTGGGTATCAGTGGCTGCAAAAGCACCTCACTGAGTACCGGTGGACTGGCAACTAGCTTAGCGGAAGCATCGTTGGCAGTTTTGGACCTATGCGTTCTGTCTCTGTCTTTATCCTTATGCTTTTTCAGAAGATCGGTAGTCGGAGAACGAGAGTGAAAGAATTTGGTGACAAAAATAGCCCTATGATGAATAGTTTAGGCGTTGAACAGGGCACAAAACTGACAGTGAGGAACATCGTGGTCTGGGCCTAAACAGGTGATGCATTATGAATGAAAATCTCTGTGAGGTATTTGCTTTCCACAGGCAAGACAATCATTAATTTTTCTGACATCAGTTAGAGCAAGGAAAAAGGATCCCCAATGGGGTACTTAAGATGACTTCAGGTCTGAAACTCGAAAAATGAAAATTTCAGGAGGTGGCCGACCGTCACTTGCGAACTGCTTCTGCTTCTGCTTCGGGCTCCGCTCGGCAAGAAAAGCTGATGTAATGGCATTGGCTGCTTGTTTTATACCCCTGATGAGCTGACGTCATGGAAGAAGTGACAGCATCCAACACAGAAATCTCAAGACTCTGGTATTCGGGCTGACTGAGGGCTACCTGCAGGCAGATAATCCAAGTGTGATGACTGCAACAGGGAAACACAAAGAACATCCACTGATTACCTTGTTCAGTAAAAGGAAATGCTTGCTACAAGTGCGATTACCTTATGCAGTAAAAGGAAATACTTGCCACAAGTGCAATTACCTTATTCAGTAAAAGGAAATTCATGTCACAAATGCTTTCACCGAAGTAAAGTACTAGGCAGTGGTACCGAAATCGTATGAAAGGAAAAAGGCTGGTGTGCTGATGCACTTAACAGGTTCCTGTCCCAAAAAAAAACTATATTGTTAGGCATATGTGGCCACATATTGATGGTTAGAGCCAAATGTGTGTTCTTGGTGCAAGTCTGTGATCTGGTTCAAATGTTGGTCTGTAATGAATGAGTCAATGTTTGTCACATTATTCCAGAAAAACTGTTTGTTAAAAATGGACATAGATTCTGGGGTATAGAGTCTTAATTTCCTTAATGTCGTGCTCTAATACTAAAACTGTTACAGCAAGCTGATACTGGGGTCATTTAGAATGAACGAGTTACCCAGATGTTTGCTATGATGGTCTAGCTTGGATTGGGATGTGGATGATGTCGAGCAAGCGATAAGTCACCATCAAATGCACATTTATAGTCCTGGAAATAGCCTACAAAGGCATAGTGTACAGACAATGCTGGCCCATTCTGTAGAAAATTGTTTCCAGGTTTCACTGATATGAGTCATATGTTTGCAGTAGGCTAATTGCCCTTGTGGGCATTTTTAAGCATAGCCAATTACCCCACATGAAAATCAAACCCTGCACCTTGTGTTTGCCAGGCAAACACCTTAACTATTATGCCATCCGCTCATTCTAAGTGGTAGAATGTGCCTCATGATTTTTCTTCTTGAGAATCCACTGAAAGAGTAACACCTCTCATACATCACATCCTGTGTAAGCTGATGTTTAATATGTTACTAGTGTGTAATGTTATCCAAAAAACAGCTGTGAGGCAGTTAACCAGTTCTCAGTCACAAAATCAAATCCAAAAAGAAAATTGCTTGTGTTGTAAGGTAGGAAATGTGAAACAAGGTACCTTTAAATGTGGGAATTGTGTTTACCACAAGCATATGTTCACAGAGAAATCCATTGTACATCCCATGACAGGTAGAAAGCTTGTTTTACATGCATATGGGAATTGCAACACAAGCAATTTAATATACTTAGCTAAGTGTGAAATCTGTGATGCTTTTTATGTGGGTATGACAAACAGGAAATTTAGAGAGCATATAGTCTGTCATCTCAGTGATATAAGACATAGACTAGTTACAAATGCTCTTAGTAAACACATTATAGAGAAAGGTGATCAACATAGTTTTAAGTTTATGATTTTAAAGTAATTTATAGACCATTGTGGGGTGGGAATATAAAACTTTTAACTGAAAATGAAGAGATGAGATGGATTATAAGAATGAGGGCGTTTGTACCACCTGGTGTTAATGACAGTTTTACTTTAAAGCCTTACTTAAATGTGCTGCATCAGAAGGTGTAATTAGAGTCATCTGACTTTTTAAAATGTATTTAAGTTATGTTGTTTAATTGATAGTATTTATTTCGCCTGAAGAAGTCTTGAAGGCGAAAGTGTTTACTTACGAACTTGAACTTGTATTAAACATTTGTTGTTTTAGAGTGTTTCCAGTTTTCTTTTTGGACTAGTGTGTAATGTGTTGTAGTGGATTCACTGTACAATCTCGAAATATTGAATTTCAGAATCTCAAGACTGTATAGCCGAAAATCCACATAACAGAAAACCCAAAACCGCAAAAATTAAAATCACGACCATACACATACCATAACACAAACAAACACACATACACCTACCTAACTACACTACAAGAAACAAAACAGCATGCACAAACACAACATAACATTCAAATGCACCTACCCTACCTATAAGTAGGGGGGCAAGCCCCCCACACCCTCGCTACTTATATATACTAACTCCGAGGTTGCACTAAACACACAAACACACAAAACCCACCACTACACACACACACAGAAAAATCCTTACCCAATACCCTTACAAAAACACCACTTACTTGAATCCCGAGCTAAATCCACACACCGCACCACAACAGTGGATTCGACATTTCTGCATTCGATATAGTGCTGTTTCGTGTAACTGCACTTTCGACTGTACAGTCTCGAGATATTGAAATTTGATATTTCAGTATTTCGAAATTGTATAGTGAATCCATTATAGTTTAATTCATTTATTTAACTAGTAATTTCGAAATTGTATAGTGAATCTGTTATAGTTTAATTCATTTATTTAACTAGTAACCGGGGTATTGGACTAATTAGCATGGTCCCATTTCAGTCACAACTTGAGAGAGTAATATTTTTTTAAACCTAAAAACTAGAACATCTGAGTCAATGAAACATGACAGTAAATATTTTAAAGATTTTTTACATTACTATGTTTATGTGAGGAAATGCTGTTTGTCATTGAACTTCTGCCCTGTTTCATACTTCACCTAAGTGCCTAACTGCTTTATAGACATTGACTAGATGAAAATGAAAGGTGAAACTGTGTAAACAAAGCCCCTGTAGTCCTTATTTAACCTTAGAATTACCGATCATGTGATGACAGGTTTGTCTGCTTCAGAAACACTTTAGTTTGAGAAAATGCATTCTCAACTGGCTTCTTTCAGATTGAAAAGCTAAAATTCCAAATGAGAACTTCAAGCTGAGAAAATATTATACCCAGAGATGAAGTCTGTGTCGGACTACAGCTGTGGACCTAATTGGATCCCTTCATTTTGATTAGAGCCAATTTCAATGAGCTTTCAGACAGACTTGAAGGTTGTTTGTCCTATAGCCATTAATGGCCATCAGCCTTTTTATAGCCATCTCTCATTACAGACTATTAGCAGCCCAAAGGGCTCACAGGGAAAGGCCAGTATCACAAATGATCCTCGCCGCATTGTTCAATTGCTGCCACTTCTCCTAGCCCAGCTAAGGGCTTAGAGGATTCCCTTGTTAATATGGACAGCAAAGGCATTTTTAATAACTTGTAACCCCTCCCTAGTAACTGATCTGAGCAACCATATCTCTTTGGGTGTTTATTGTGCTCTTCTCTTGGCTATGCATGTTCCCATTCAAGAGCTGCTGAGAATTACTGTGTCCAGGTTTTTAGCATCAAGCCCATGTCCCCAGTCTGGGTTGTTTTGTTGTCATCCTTACCTCCACCTGTATAGTGTCAGTTGGCTGATCAAAACCACCACTACCTTCCTATGAGATGGGTAAGTAGGAATTAGCTGCTTATTCCCATCCTTCACTGAAACTTGGGTTATCTTGTTCACAGTCACCGCATTATCTATATACATCACAGAGACAGTCTTAGATTTGGAATTCATATTTGAGGGGAAACATGTCTGTGCCTGCTTCAAATGAAAACAGTTCTTTTAAGTTCTCAGATTTACTGGTTGCTAATTCTCCAGATGTTTTACTTGTGAAAGATGTACCCCTACTCATCTCAAAGCACCTAAAATAATGGGGCAAAAGCCCAAAAATAGGGGCAAATTTTAAACTTAGAAAGTTGATAGAATAGCAAAATTTGTTAGCATGCATTTCCTGAAGGATAAAAAGTCTAAAACTCCATTATTTTCTGACTTCAATCTTCAGTGATTTGCCAGAAAATTGCTAATTTTATGAGGAACGGACCAAAAATCTGGACATTCTGTGGTAATATGGACAGAAGTATGTCGCAAAGCTTGTAACACAGAGGTTTTATAAACCTTTTTCCTCTTGGAAAGAGGAATGCTTTGCATTAATTTCTGTGAAGACGTTGTGTACTCAGTCCTTTCTAGTAAGAAAAAGATAAGGAAGACTTGAAATGATGAACTGCAGCCTTACTGCATACATCGACTGCATCAGTGAAAAGTATTACATTCAAGTTTGAAAATCGAACCTACTGAAACACGTATACCTGTACTAAAAATTATTCTTCTACACAGAGTGGATGGTGGTGGGTGACTGTAGCACCTTGCATATTCCTGTGTTAAACCACTAGGTGGTGGGATGTTTTTGAATACATTTTAATTAAAGCATCACTTATTCTGTAAAGCCTGCTCAAACCAGAGCATGCCACGTATTGCCATTCTGGGTCTTCTGGTTAGTAGAAGTTTCTTCGCATTTAGCTGTTTTAGTTTTGTTGCTTGCCTTGACATTTGGATTGGTTATTTAAGCTTTTGAAACACAGTAGATATTAGATTTTTGATCTAGGATATACTAACATCCCTGGACTGAAGTAGTAGTTTGCAAATTCCACTTTAAGAAGACCAGTTTCAAAAGAATATTGTTTCAGTGAAAAATATAATTACAGAAACAGTTATTACACCCTTGACCTTTTGTAACATCAAGGAATCCTCTTTAAAATGTCAGCATCTTGGGGATATGGGAATACTTAGCTTTTGCTGTGGTGGTGTTTTACTGTTAAAACATTCCCTTCAGCAGTTTCCATTTTTTTTCTGGCTATGGACTCTCAAAGTCCTTGTAGAAGATCATTATTAATGGTACTAAAATAGTAGTTTTATTGTCTGTACATTACTTTTTTCCCCAAAATATTTTCTGCAAATTAGCATGGAGCAGCATGTATTTATTACCTGCACTTGTGATGTTGGACAAACTTACTTAATAGAATGTTGGACTAATGATCTAAATTTGTAATATCATTGTAGACTATAGACAGGAAATTACATCCTTAAAGAACATTACTAACACCCCCCCCAGTTTTTTGATCACTAGTTATTCTATTCCAGCTTTCATCCTATTTCAAAACATTGTACTATCCAGAATACATTATTTATTCATTTACAGCCCACTGCAACATTTGACCATCTTATTTGATTGGAGAGTGATTCGTAAAAACATATTTCTCACTAATGTTTTTTGTAGACTTTTTATGCACTCCAGTCTGTTGTAATTCTTTTGGAATGAAAATGTAATGAGACATATCTGTGTTTACAGTATCGTAGCTTTCTCATTTCTGTCTTTTTCTCAAGACAGTATTTATCATAACAGGTTCAATGACATCTGTCCTTAATACTCCATATATGTACATATTTTTAGCTACCTTGGAGTAAAATAAAGCTAACATAAATCATATTTTAATAACATGATCAATTTGTTAGACTGCTCTGTTTTGAAAAATATGAAAAGCTCCATTGCTGCAGACATTTAATGCTTGTAGTATTTTTAACATACTTTGAACTAGATATATTGCACCATATCCAAGCAGCTGTTTTTAGGTACAACCTGTAAACAAAATATGAGGCTTAGAGTCAGAGCCCCCAGTGTACTGTCCTACTCATCAAACATTGATAATATGTGCCACAAACATTTAAACATGACTGCTGACGGTCTTTTTTTGTGTATTATACATCCTTCTTGCAATGAATTTTCTTTTACATTCTTTTTCTAGGCCATTTTTATGAAACAATGCTTAACATGATTGGCCCTACTCATTTTGTAATTGGATATTGTTTAATGCATTTTGAATTTAAGATAGCTTTTGAATGAAAAGGAATAACGTCTGGTTCTGGAGGGTACTAGCTTCTACCATATCACTCCTGAAATCAGTGAAACCACATAGCAGATTGTGCATGTTACTATTCTGCAGGGGTGATCATCTGCTTTCTCGCCTGAAAATTAGATCAACACTACTGCTTAAGTCACTTTTTAGCTATAACTGGCAGTTATGGCAGGTTGAACACATACGTTTAGCAAAGAGAACCATACCTTAATTCCTCTTTGACACTGCTGGAGGATTTAGATATACTCAAAACATTGGTCTCTTGCCTTGCCTTGACCCTAATTTGTACATAAGATTACTGAATGCACCACTGACATAACTTATTAGAGATGAGATGACAGTGCAGGGTGTTACTTGTTAGTTTTACCTTGTACTTTTGGAAGCATAGTGTAAATAAAGTACAAGATATAAGCAAACTGGTGCTGAGACGGAAAATTAGATATCAACATTGTTGGGGAAAATATTAAAATTACAAGTGACAAATGATATTTTCACATTATTTTATTTGCAGAATCTGCTGGTCATTTAAAAGATTTGTAACAAATATTGATCTGTAATTATAAAAAGGTTAATAAAGTTTTGGCATTATCTTTTACAATAATTTTCCAATTATTTGTCAAGCTCACGTAATCCACAATGCATTACTCCCCACAGAATACCTGCATGAATGCTGTTTGTTTGAATTTTTGTTTGAAGTGACATTCACAGTAATTTCAAATCGTTTTTTATGTGCACATGGGGACAAATAGTTTTTATCCCTGCAGTCTCTTAATTTAACACTTCTGTGGTCACCGATACTCAGAGTAACAGGAGTATCCCACTACACTAGCCTTATCTGATGCTATTGGGCTTTTGCCAGTTGGGAGTTATTCTGAAACTGACTGTCAAGCAAACAGAGGACTCCTCAGAATCTTGATTGTTATGAAGTACTGCTCACTTAATTAAACAAACAGCAAAGACAATAAACTGTAAGACATTGAAAAGTGTTCTACTATGCCTTCATCTGCAGGTCATACCCCAGCAAATAGGATGATTTCCAACAGTAATATTTTCTAATGCTTATTACTGTCTAAAAGGTTGTTTTTTACTTTATTGTATACAGGAAGCATGAACGGGCTTCTCTTGTTTTTCATTCTGTAGCCTCTCTTGTTTTTGTTCATTAACTTTGTATAGTTAAAAAAAAATCCACTGATTTATCATATCCTGATGAAAGCTGTACTTCCAAACTTCTGAGTCTCTTGCGATGCCACACAACTGATTATTAAATTAATGGTCCCTTCTGCCTCAGATTTGCTCATTTTCTTGCTGGTGTGTCCCTGGATGTGTCTGTACCAGTTTGGAGATGGTTTTATTACACATTGGGCAAACACTGCGAATTTCAAGCCACTTTACCAAGCATCTGCAAGGGGGAAAAGAAAAGATGTGTAAGGTTTATGCACATAATTAAATGACAATGCGCTTTTTCCATTAGCATACAACTGGTGCTAAATGCAAGAAATAGCTAGATGAAATATAATGTAGCAGTAACAGGCAGTTCCAGGCAGGATATCTTGCCAAAATACTGATCACATCCTCCCTTCCCCCAACACAAGATACTGCACAGATTATTTAACCTTATTCCTTGTTATTTAGGAGCAAGACTTTGCTTTTTAACAGTTAAGCTAATTATGTGTGTATGTCTTGATTCATAATTTATTTCCTACCCCTACATATTAGTGGAAACAAGCAAATAGTAACACCCTGCAGTAAATGAGTATACTTAAAAGGAGAAACCATGATTTATTGCTTCATTTGCCCCCCCCCCCAATAAAGGATATACCAAAATACATATTTGTTATACTTTGCAGATTTGTTTTGCTCATCTTCACTTTTAGCACATATGCTACATTAATTTTCAGTCCATGTCCAGTGACAGTTTTCTATATGCATAGCATATTGTCAACAGAAAATTAAGAAACAGTTCTACAAAATCAAACAAGGACTGCATTTCCCATTAACTACATTGTAAAAAAAAATCTAAACACTACAAATATAACATAAACCTAACAGCCACACAGTTTACCCACCAAAATCAACTCCACAGAAATTATATTCATTGTTACTGTTACAAAAATGGCAAAAACAAAATAGTAAAATAAAATACAACCAATCAGAAAATAGTATCACTTACAGAATGGTCCTTATTTTATCTTTATGAAACTTACAGTTCAAGAGTTCATGTATGGCAAACTAGATGTGCACACATTCCTTATTCCTTAACCCCAGTGCTCAGGCACTCATCACAGTTTCTAATTTCCTTCTGTTTTATACTTTGGTACTTGTTTGGCTGCACAACTTTCAGGAAAGACTTTACACTGCTGAACCAGCATCGAAAGCAGTACAAGATTAGTAGTGATTATATACCTGTACAAGTATGTGTCTGTGTATAGTATGCCTTTAGGCACTTCCATATCAGTTTTTCCTCTGGCATGTCTAAGCATAGAATGTGATGGCAAATAAGGAACACTTGGCCATCATGATCAGAAGTTTTCCTATCTAATGGACTAACATTTAATCTCCATTTTCTGGCATTTTCCAGACTGCTCTAAATTCAAGCAGTAAGGAAGCTTCCTTTATTCCCATTCATTTGACAGTAGGGACAAACACATTTTAATATGATTTTGTGCATAAAACCTAGGTTCTCTTCTTTATTATTGGGTTTAAAAATGTATGCATCCTTCAGTTTTTGAAGCTGTTTAGAAAACACACTTCCTTAAACAAGTTAAAGTTTAGCAATAATCCAGACTGGGGTGTGGGTAATGCATGATTTACCCACGGTTTATGTGGTTTGATTACAAGTGTGGAGTAAGCCAGCTGTGGTTAAATCCTGTATTACCCATAGACAGGTTATGTATGTATTAGTGTGGAGCTTTTCTCCTCGGGCCTCCACTGAAAATGGGCTCTTCCTAGGCCCAGTGGACTTTCCCGGTCAACAAATGTAATAAATAAATAAATATTGCTATTATACTATTTCATTATGTAAGTAAAAAAAACTCTTACCTTTCCTAAATAATGTCATTGTATAAAAGAACTGTAATGCTCTTCTGCCCTTTTCTGGTAGTCTGTGGCATCCAAGATATGTATTGCTCATACACTGTGGGTGCACAGTATGTTACATTCCCTGTCATTTTTCTAAATATATACACGACTGCTGGTCCATGTAGTTTTTGACAGAATGTACAGAGATATTTGTTATCTGTTTCATATTTTTGTTCTATTCATGAAAGGTGCATTTTCTAGTAAATGATCAAAAAATAAAGTAAATGAATAAGGAGACGTTGCCATTTCAGCAGGTAATAGTTTGGAAGGTATGTTGTAGAGCTGCTTGTAGGGGCACTCCAAGTACTGGAAGCCATAATTTTTTAAAAATATTTTATTACTCTACTTCATGGGATAGTGTAGAAGCAAGGGGAAGTGTAAAATTAAGTGTGCAGAGGTTTGGGGATAGTCCATTTGGCGCCTGGGGAGAATATGCTGCACTCATGGTGAACTGAATTTGATAATGCTTCTATTATTATTATTATTATTATTATTATTATTTTTGCAGTTTGTCTTTGTTGAGACCATGCTTTTCATATTTTGTACTTCTATTTAACACATTATCAGCATTTACTCAGTGCCAGCCTTTAAAATTACAATAAACAAAGTCATACTGAAGAAATGCTAGGACTAATTTCTGTCGGTGCTGGATTTACAATGAGCACTCTGACTTTATTCCAATCAGTGTGCACATTTTTGTATATGAAATGACTGTCTTATAATTCAGCTTTTACTGTTTAAACTGGATCCACCAGAAGATGAGAAGTAAAGCAAATTGAACATTTTATATATGTATTGTGCCACACATTTAATATCACAAGTCCGATATCCTCTTTTCTGTACCATCTTAAGTACCACCTGTAATGCACATCTCTTTGCTGTCTGCAAACCAGTGTTGCTTGTACTGACTTAAAAAAGAATTGGTTCCCACTACTATCTCATGGGAATTTTACTAGTAACCTCTTTTTTCCATTGCAGACACAGATTGACATTGTTTTCTGTTATCTGTCATGTAATACAAATTTTATCCAGGTCCCTGTATACTCCCCCCCAAAAAAAAATGCAGACTTCTTTATTCATTATTTCTGTAGAATTATGCTTAATGTTTTCTTAAATTTGGATATCCATAGCCCCATCTTGGTTTAATACCTTGGCTACCCAGGCAAAAAAAAAAAAAAATTGTCTGAACATGACTTTTCTGCTTTTACTTGCTTCTTGTGATACATTGGTCTTTGGAAACTCAGCAGTTTTCTCATTCAGAACATTCTAATAATATTTTCTATAGCAAAAGTCAGGCTAACCAGTCTGCAATTTCCTTACCCATTTTGCTCTCACTCTTGTGAAGCTGAGACATATGCTGACTTAAAGTCCCTTTATCCTTTGGCCTGTTAAAGAATTTAGAAGGTTGGTTCAGCCATTCTATTTTAGTTCTTCCAGAACTGTGGTGTTAAACCTATCTGGCCCTAATGGCATATTTACATTCAAATGTAAAACTATTTTTTTTACAAATGGATTTGGATCACATGCCAGCTAGAATATTTCTCCTTGATTTGCCACTTTAAAATTCCTTTTATAACTTTTATTTCTTTTTTTCCCTTTTGTATAGTTGATTGGAATTAACTGCTCTTTTAAGTGTGGCAATTTTCCTAATACCCTTAGTGACCCATAGTGTGTTCTCCTCCTCTTCCTGCTTTTCCATTAGTTCTGCTGATTCCTTTCCTTGTACGTAGCTATCTCTCTCTTTCTTTTACTTTCCTTCCTTGTCTCTTCCACAGACTGATTTTTTTTGTTGTGCTGACATTCAGACCATTAATTCTTTGCCCACTCTATCATTAAAGAAGTATATTTCCCTCATCCTTGGGTGTGACAAGCTTGAGTGACTCATTTCTGTAAAATTCTCATATTTGTAAATATCATTGTGAGTAGTATCTCATGGACTCATGTGTTTTCTATCCTTGTCTGGCTTGCTACCTCTGTATCCTTGGTTTTTAAAAGGACTAACCACTGAATTGACCCAATCATATTCAATGTTTTAGTGCCAGTTTTATGAAAGGAAGTTGAAATTTCCTCATTTCTTTGAAAATGTATCCTTGATTAATTAAATGCTTACCAGTGAAACATTCAAATCTGTTTTCTAGAATCTTGATCATCCTTCCTGTATACACAGTCAATATACTATTATGTCCTTGCATCCCTTCAGGTGGAGCCAAAATCAGTCATAAAGCCAAAACTTTTACCTCTATACTAATGTTTCATACAATCATTAAATTCTTTGGCATAGTGCAACATATTGTCACACTTTTCATGAAATAGTGATAATTTTGAGAAGGTAACAGTTCTGATATTTGTTTAATACTTCTTTTCAGTACAACAGACCCCCCATTTTACAACATGTTTATAATTCACAGCTAGGTCCTTTGTACCTAAGTGGACAGCTGTATCCAACCCAAACTGCTTAGCTTTTCTTGTCAAGATCCTGATAAAACTGCCTTGGTACCAATCAATTGTTTTATTTTCTTACACATCACATATTTTATTCTTCTGGGTATCTCTCATGGAGGGGTCTATCTTCATCCTTCCTTGTCTCCAGTAAAATAGGCACCTTTTTGGAGTACCTTTCCTTGGGGATCCCATGCTGCTGTTCTCTGAGGGATTCCATTGCAGACTCTCCCATCATCTTCCTCAGTCAGATAGAATGGCAGATAATGTATTGGTGGATAAAGCCTGGACTGTTTCACTAACCTTGTCCTCAATAATCATAATATATTCCCCTCTTTTCATCTTAAGGTAGGTGATGGACCCCATGAGAGGTACAAAATGAATGTAATTTCCTTGCTGAATCAGCATGAAATATATCAATGTCCTTTCTCTTTCTGTAGTGGTTCTGTAAATAAGGCATTATTAACCTTGAACACCACAACCATTGCACTTTTCTGCATATTTTATTCCCTTTTGACACTTTTTTGAAGATATCCAGTGCATTTTACAGTTGTTGTGTCTTTCGGCTTTTCCCGGTTAGGGGTCGCCACAGCGGAACTCCGGTCCACTAATGATTGACAGTAGATTTTTATGTGCCGAGTTGTCAACTCTGATGCACAACCTTCAATGAAGGTACACCCATTCACGCATGTCTCCATGCAGAAGATACTCTAGCTGAGAATCCAACCGGACAGCGTCTTACTGTGAGGCGACAATGCTACCGCAGCACCACCGGAAAAGAGGACTCTAGTCATAAAGGAAATGACGTACTAAGGTTGAATGGAAGTTGAATAGGGCTGCCTACATACACAATCATTCACTAATTCTGATACATTACCTTAGTTGTTTCCAGGTATCAGTAACAGAATGCCACATGCTAATCAAGCATGACAGTGCTGTCTTCTACAGTGCTGTATCCCTATGCACCCTTAGATAAAACTAGAACCTGATTTATGTTTTAAATAACATTTCAGCACAGAAGGACATGTATTATGATATCGCCTCTACAGTGCTCAACTTCCTGTATGACTAAACCACAATGTAATACGCTTTTCTGAAATTCATGGATATAATTAGGGAGACTTTTTTTTTTTTTTTTTTTAACAAAAAACAGTTAAATCACCCCAGAAAATCAAATAAAATGGTGTATAAGTAGGAATGCTAAAGTTTATCAACCACTTTTTGAATCATGAAATGAGACTGTACCCAAAGTAAACTATCCTTAAAGGCATTTTCTTTATGATTGAAGTAAGACTGCTTTCAGTATTAAAATAAAATAACATTAAGCTGTGCTGTATTCTGGCCTTCTTGTTGAAAGCAATCTGTTAATAGGTCTATAAGTTTTTAGGTTTTATTGTCATGCTTACAGCCTACTTATTTTTAAGACTGACTGACTGCCATAACACTACATTAATATTGTCTACTTTTCTGATATATGCAACCTCACAATGCTTGGTCCCAATTTGATCCTTGTCTGGGATGCTTTCTGTGCAGAGTGTACACGTTCTCCCTTTGTGTGTATGTTTTTTTTTAGTAGAGTGTTCTGTTTTCCCCCCTCATTACCATAAGTGATTGACATTCCTCCAAAGTAGAAACCAAAACACCACTCAAGAAACTCACTGCATGCATGGAGCAAGGCTAAGAATACAACAACCAAAAAGGAATCCAGTACATCAAAAATCTTGCCGTGAATTGCCATTTATTCCATATATTCCAGCAGTGGACAGAGTAAACCAGTTAGTACCGAGGAAGATGCTGTAATGTAGTTATTCTGTCCACTTCTGGAATGTATGGAATAAATTGAGATTTGCTACAAGGTTTTGTCTCCTTTTTGATGTGTTGTATTCTTTTATTATATCTCCAAATTGTCCCTAGTTTTGTTTGCTGTGTATGAGAGGGACTACACGCATGCATCCTATGAGGGGGTTGTGCCCAGGATATTTCACCTGCTTTATAACAGTGTGAGTCTTTGAGTCATCTACAACTTAAATTTGACAAAATGGGTAACCAACAAAGAAATGTGTGTGAGTGAGTATATATAGTGTGTATAAAATATATAGGCACACAATCGTGCAATTCAGTTACACATACTCATTCTGTTAGTCTGTGTTTTTATATATATATATATATATATATATATGTGTGTGTGTGTGTGTGTATATATATATATATATATATATATATATATATATATATATTATTTTTTTGACCATTTAGAGTGGGTGACTAGGATACTGAACTTTTAAAGGGCTCCATCTTGTACTTGTGTATTTGATTCCCTTAGTCTTCATTTATGTACCCTTACTCTGAGCACATAACTTATTGAAACAGTGCTGTCATAGGGTTACCCCTGTAAAGGGATGTGTGTGCCTCATATGTTTAGCTGATTAGTGAATGAATACACTATTATTTTTGAAGGAAGCTAATGACAGAATTCTGATTGTAAGGAGAAGCTTTTTTTCTTATGTAATACATCTGTCACATTTACATTTTATTTTGCTGTTGACATTTATTTTTGGTACTAGGTTCCCTGCCATGATGTTAGTTCCTTTAATGGTACCATTCCAAACATGGACTTTCAAATACAACCAAATCAGACGTATTATAGATTAGACTGTGGTCAGATCTAAGTAACTATAGAAAGCAGAATATTTTATTTATTACTATTTGTTCACTGGGTAAGTGGGCTGGTTTGTTGATCGTTTTCAGCAACAACCCAAGCTCAAAGAGTAGAAGTTACATTAGGAACTTACTAATCTACAATACTGTATAAAGAATGAGTAACTTTTAAAATTCAGTATTTAATGATAACATTCAATATGGATAGGATTCCTTCCACAAACCCAAGCAGTTACAGATCCATAAGTCTGACCAGCCTCATATGCAAAGCCATGGAATGACTTAATCATGGAATTAATCAGACAAGACTTAGGGAACCTCCAGACACAAGACCTGTCTCAGTTTGGATTCATCAAAGTGAGCTCACGCATACTCAGCCTGGTGGATTTTTTGAAAAGGTCACCAAAGCAATGTATGAACGCAAAATGGTACACACCACGTACCTCGACCTGGCCAATGCTTTTGACACAGTTACAAGGGCATATAAGAAAAGCAAAATAAACTGGGAATAAACCCCTGTGTCACCTGCTGTATTGCCAATTGGCTCACAAAGTGCAGATAATCAAAATAGGGGAAGTTACCTTCACAAAGAGATCAGTCACCAGTGGAGTCCCCCGGTTCTGTGCTGGGACCTCTCCTGTTTGACATCTACTTTTCTGAAGTAAAAGTCAATACCAAAGGGCTCTGGCTGACCAAGTTTGCAGATGACTGCAAGGTAGGAGCAGTCATTGAATCCCCAAATGACTTGGCCATCCTGCAGGAAGGTTTGTCTCAAATAAATAACTGGTGTCAAAATCATGGTCTGAAACTAAATGCCAAAAAATGCATTATTGTACCCTTTGGGAATTTATCTACCCCAGAAACTACCACATTGACAATACACCCTTAAGAGTTGACCCATTTGTTCGGCATTTAGGAACTTATGTTTACAGTGACCTAATATTTGACCAACAAGTGTCTGTTGTTGTAAGAAAGTCCTTGTAAATTGCATACCTTAAAAACAAAGGGATTGTTAAAACAAAAAGCGGCATGAAACCAGAACCAAGTACCACTAAAACACAAAACACAGCCTTCAGAACACCAGTAGCATAAACACGTGTGTAATATGTGTACTCCCAAATTCTTTAATCAATCACAGCAAGTAAAACACAGTAGTTTACCACTTTTGTTCAATCATCTTGAACTTCATCAGAAATAGACATAAAACTTCTAGTGCAATATATATATATACTCAAGTTAAATGATCATTTAAAATCCACCAACAAAAGCTTTTTCAATAAAACAAGCAAGGCTTATTTAAAGATACAGTACTATTAAAACCTACATGTTAAATATAAACATAAAATATGAAAATAAGTTCATAAATACCTTGAAAAATAAACATTTTTGTAAAAACAATGTTATAAAAACACTTAAATATATTTAATGCATAAGAATGTACATGCTATAATTTTGTTGCTCTCAATCTTAAAATTGGAATGATAAAAAAGACTTTAAGCTTGTATATGTGTTGGCTTGTAAAGTCAATTGCCAAAACAGCTCTCTATTATCCAAGAGGTTCTCCCAGTTTCCTCCTCTTGGATTTTTTTGCACTTGTTCTAGAACAAAAAACTTTAAAAGAACATTATCACAACTTTCTGCATGCTTAGTCAAAGCATTAGTCTCTACATTGTGTTATATCATAAACATGTTCAAATATTTATGCTTTTTTAGTGCCCCCTCAGTTTTTTCTTTATAGAAGGCACCACACCTACAAATGCAAATGTCCACTAAACCAACAGAGTTACATTTAGAATATGTCTGGGACCTCAACTCTTTACCACAGCTTTCCAAATAAATAAATTCAGCATTACTAATATAAGTGCACTGTTTACAGCAACCACATTTAAACTTGCCAGTTTTATTTCAATTGTTGAGCAGAGAACTACATGCACTATGTTCATACATATCTTTTAAACAAATACCCTTCCTGTATACGAACTTAGGAATTTTTTTTAATTATCTAAAGTCTCATATAGTTGGCTAAATAACTTCCAATATTTTAAAATAATGTCTTTAATAACATAAAATTCCTTATTATATTTCCAAACAGAGTTACAAAAACCTTAGTCATTAGACAGACCCTGACTTAGTTCAATATATTGTTTCACTTAAGTCACTGTTGAGTATGGGGGTATACCTACTTATCCCCTCCCAGAGTTACTTCCTTAATGATATCCATAAGAAATTTATTAGGGTAACCTCTCTGTATGAACATCATCCTTAAATGTTAACACTTATCAAAAATATCTGTCCTTAAAGAACACATACGGGCTGCTCTTACCAACGGGTCCTTCACTATACTTTTTTTCTGTACTGAAGGATGTTCACTACTAAAATGAAGGAAAGAATTAGACTATGTCGACTTCTGGTAAATTTTTGCTACATATTTTTTTTTAATTCAACATTCTTATAATTGTGTACATCTAAATTAAAATTGTCCTCTGTAATACAGTAGGTGAATTTAAGAAATTCAGTTGTGGAAGAAAGGTAGTTAATAAAGGTAGTTAAGGGATTGCGTCTGGCTCTAGAGATATCATTGTCCCCCTTTACTATTCCCTCATTAGGCCAATCATTGAATATAATGTCCCCTTTGGCATGTATCTGTCCATTTTCAAGTGCAACTTAGATCTATGGATGAGAAACAGATAATTTACACCAAGACTGCTCACTGTACTACTGCTGGCCAGATGCAGCTCCTAAATGCTTTATTCCATGCATGGGTCCCCTCAAATTATATATAGCATGATCCCAGTTATGTTTAGGGTTGTTATATAATTATCGACCATGGAATGGGTTAGGCCAATCTATAACCAAAAGGGATAGGTTACTTTGAGCAGAAAAAGGGAAATTGGCTAGGCTTAAAATGGCATGCAGTAGCAGCTTTACCTGTGAACCTGTAGGGAAAGATGAAGAATACCCCACCAGATTGCAATGACAGAAGACCAAAGAAAAAAACAGTACAAACCAAGATATGACCATTCCTGAAGCCTTTCTAGTAGTTTGAATCTATCTTTTATATTCACAGATAAAAAATGTGGTCCAGTTTTTAAACGCCTTTATTAAATTAACATTTAAGACATAGGCATACATACATTAATAGAAATGAAAACCGATTTTCACATACAAAATGTTATTCATTGCATATACACTTTATTTCTTTATAATGGCTGTCATTCAGTCTAACATTACATAACTTGCTTAATTCCTATCTTCCATTAAACCTCACACCTCAGCCTGAACATTATTCTGCATGTATTATTCCCAGAAATTCCATTAATTTTTATGTAATTTGCTCCTTCCCTTTTCTAAAGGTTCAACTTATAGTTTTTTTATCTCTTTTACAATATTCATTACTTTGAATACAGTTGGTGTAGATTTTGACTTCCAATTTCTAGTAATTACTTTTTGGCAGTTGATAGAATTAAACTTAATAAGACCGTACTGTGTCTGGACAATTTCAAGCCTGTATCATAGCTCAAAATAATAATTTCCTTAGTTACAGCCATATGCTCCCCAAACATTTCTAGCATAGTACTCTAGATAATTTTTAAAATCTACCAACTCATTACACTCCAAAAACATGTTTTAAGTTACCTCTTTCTTCCCCATCATACCTCCAACATTTGCTATGTACCTGAGGAAAAAGTTTTTGAAGTCTGCTTGGGGTATAAAAATACTTATGCAAAAGTACCTAAACCTTCTGGACTTTTTGCAGACTTGGGAGTCATACATATGTCCTCCCATTGTTCCCTTGTAAGTTGATTTTATAGTCTCTCTTTCCAATCTATTCTAACCTCCTCCAATTGATTTGTATAGTTATCATGCAATATTTTATAATGCCCTATTAATTATTATTTTTTAACAGGAGGTTCTGTTGTTGATTTGACGAAAAACTCTACAACAGCAGGTCTTTCAAGTAGGACTCCCTATCCCTTTCTCTGTGCTAGTAATCTGATATTAATCTCTGATAAGGATGGCAGTCTAACCTGCAGTCCAAACTTCTTGGCCTCACCTCACTGTATTACCTTTGCATGTATAGTTATTTTTTCCTAGTACATTGGTTCCCTTGCCAGTTTTCCTAAGTAAATTCTAACCACCTCTTGCCTATTTTCTGTATCCCCCCCCCAATTAGTAGTCATCCCTGTTATCAAAATCACCTTTCTTCATTCCCTTTTTGGCTTAGTTCTTGGAATGCTTTCTGTAAGTTTTTGAATGTAATATTCTGTATGGTTATTCCCCTTAAGATCTGCATCCAAAATCACACTAACTCCTTATTTCTTGAACTCCCCACTATGAATTATATATTTATATTTGTGTTATATACATGTACCTTAATTGTGGAGCTCTAAAATATCTCTTCAAATTGTTATCCTAAACAACCTCTCATTTAACACTTGCCCTCTTTCCTTCCCAAATAAAGTCCTTCAAATATGTTAACTTCTCCTCTGGTTAATAAAAATATACTGGACATGTATATAAAACTAAAGGGAATAAACACATTTTCACTGCGTGTATCTTACTATCCATAAAAGGGCTTTCAGTTTTTCAGTTTTGGTATTATCTTTTGTTTAGTCTCTTCCCACATATCCTTATCTGCTATAACAGAAACCTTTTTAATCCATACTCCTAAATACTACTACTTACTGTGCCCCCATAAATATGGGTATTGCTGAATCAATTTGTGTGTGGGCACATAATTTATGGCTATAGCCTTTGTTTTCTTTTCATTTATTTTATAACCTAGAAAGATTTGAAAATGTCTCAAAATGTTCCACAACACTGAGGTGTCCTTTTCTGGATTTATCATGTACAAAAATATCATCTGCAGATAAAACCAACTTTTCTTGATTACCATGCCACCTATATCCTTGAAATTCTGAGTCCCTTATTTTTTTTGCCAATGCCTCTAAACATAAAACAAAAAAGTGGAAAGGAGTCACCCCTACCTGGTTTCTCTGTTCAAACACAACTTAGAGAGGAGATCAACCACTTTAATTCTTGCCTCTGATCATTCACATATCCTCCTAAGTAACTTTATTATTGTGTCAGGGAATGAAAATGCTTCAATTGCTTTACTCATTAAATCCTAGCTTACGTTGTCAAATGCTTTCTATGCATCAAGGCCCACCAAAGACAGTGATATCATTTTTCTGTTAATGTTGTCAAATGTTTGCTCTCCTCCTTCACAAAAACTACATTGGTCCATGTCTGTCAATTTTGGCAACACCATTGCCATTCTTTTAGGTAGTATAGACATAAACACTTTATAATCATAGTTTAACATCGAAATGGGCCTATATGAAGCTGTGTTTGATGGGGTCTTTACCCTCTTAAAGTAATACAACCACCACAGCTTTCATTTTAAGATGCTGGTGCTTCCTCTACTTTAAAATACTGTTAAACAAAATCTAGCAGAACTTTTTCACTTTCTTCCCTCCAAACTTTTATTTTCTCTTCTCTCTTCTCCTATCTTAATTATTAGTAGTTGAGCCCCTTCTTCCTTTAACCTTGGCACAATTAAGTCTTCCATAAATATTTCAATTTGTGCTCTTTTTTTGGTTTCCACATTCCTTTGCTTATACAAACTTTTATAACATTTCTGAAATTTCTCTAATACCTTTAGATGATTTCTAATTAATTTTCTTGTCATAGGCTTCCAAAGTTTGAAAGCAACCCTTTCTACTTTCAAGTACTAAATGTTTTGTGATTTGGAGTTATTAAAAATAGCTGCTTAACAGCAATCTTTGTAAATTTGTGCATATTATCCACACACTCCCTTGTTTTCTGTTTATCACTCTGCAGTTGCTCCACTTCTTATTCTGAGAGATTCCCCTTATTCTGCAGTAATTTTAACCTTTGTCAGCCATGCTAATTAATTCCTACTACTGCTTCACCGTATCTCTGTTATTTTTAAATTCCATTTTCCTTTTATTCCAGTCACTAGCTATCCTTTTTAAAGAAATGTATGTCTTTTCTAATAACTCTGAAATAATTTCCACTGTCCATTCCTTAAATTTCTCTATTTAACAGGTAGGTGAGAAAGTGCTAATGCCACATTTTTACTTCTTAATCCTACATTTTTATCTTAATTTTTATTGGTGAATGATCTGAAGTAGTTATTAGATGTGTTGAAGCTTTCAATTCAATGCACATGTTCCTATGAAATATACTTTCTGTCCAGGGTAGCCCAGTTATTGTACCTTTGGAAATAATATGTACATTCTGACATAGTACCTATTAATGAATTCACATATTCCATCACCTTTTGTTATATTTCCCTTTTAGCTTCCCTGGGTGCAGTCCCACTATTGCAAATGATGTTCCTGTTCTCACCTGTAAGTAATATGCACTGCTGAAAGCTGATTATTTCTCCATAAATTTTCTTATGCTCCATAATAGCAGTTTTTGGTGGAATATAAATACATGCCAGTGTAATCCTCCTCCTCCTTTGTCAATAACCCTTTATTACCACAAATGTAATATTATTGTCTTTTTATACATCTTATGTCATTATTGGAGCCCCTCTAAAAATCTGTATCATTACTCCTCTTTTCCTGTGTTGATGATATGCTGAATATCCATCCTGAAATCCTTTGACAATTTTGCATGCTCATTTTCTTCCAAATGTGTATCCTGTAGCATTGCTATTTACACTCTGCATTTCTTAATATAATTCAGTACTCTTCCTTTTTGTCTACACCTATAAGGTTATGTATATTCTAACATAACACACAGAGAGAAGCCATTATGAGTAGCAGTAGTATACCTATTATACAAGAATGTTTCTGAATGTGCATTTCCAATTTTTGTCTTACATGCACATATATTTTATAAAGTTGTTTCTTATCTTCATTTGAATTTATGTCACTTTTTCAAGATGTTTCACTTTAATGAAAGCACTCAAAAATGAAAAACATTTCCTATTAACTTAGGACAAACAAAACTATGTACACATTCAACATATGAAGTTAACCCTTCAGATAGGAACAACTGCCCCAAATTAACAGCTGCACTCACAGGCATTACCTAATTTGAAATTAAGGTGAGCCATGCTAAAGCACATGTTACAGCCTGTGTCCCACTTACACTGATTGCTGTCTATTTTTTTTTCTTATTTCTATTCCTCATCCAGAGGTGAAAAACATCTTGTATGCTTTCAGAAAACATTAACTTTTATCTCTAATAAAAGGGCACTGGATACCTTTAAATAAAACTAAATTGTGCATTGTTTTGTCAAATATATCAAAGTATTAAGGCTGTTGGGAAGCTACCATCCCTTATTCATTTCCCATAATTTCAAACTTTAGTTTACACTGAACTGCAAACAATGTTCAGACTTCTCAAGATAAATGTTTGCACTTGTAGACAGCTTGTCTCCATATAAAAGTAGCCAGCAATGAGAAAAAAAAGACATAACTTTGCAGATGCATGAAGGAATCTGTAAGTTTCACTCAGAACACAATGTGCAGAATTCATCTGACCCAACTGCCTTCAGGTGCAGACTGATTGTCTCCTTGAGACAATTTACTAATGTTAAAACAAACAAGCTAATATCTTTGTAGCTGCAAAAAACTTTTTTTCATGTGTTTTATCATTTTTTTCTCATTTTTCAGTTAGTTGCTTACAAAACAACTTATTTGTAGTTCAAGCCAAAGACAGTAATCTAGACATACACCCTTATAAAAAGGCAGATTATCTTAATTCTGCATGTAATCAGTACACCTTTACACCCCACACCCCACCCTGGCAGCCCAAGATCAAAGCATTATATTAACTTAAACTTGCTTATGTTCAGCCTTTTTTTTTTTACATATTACAGTGTAAAACCTATATTTATTACAACTAAGAACTAGTACTTATTTAGTTTAGCATCTAGAACGGTCACTGAAAATACCCCTGACACATTTAAAATATCCCTGACTGCACACTATACAAAACTGCTTTACAGTATAACATGCTGTTATATATAATTAAATGTTTTATACAAATACTAATAAGAACAAAAACTGCTTTACATATGGTTACTTCTTTTTTCCTTATAGTTTCCTTGTAAACATTGACACAATGTAGGGTATTTGCTTTACAGACTACCAACGTATTTAACAAAGTCAACAAAAGTCCAGTCTTTCTCATGAATTTTTTCTTGCAAAGCCAGATTGATGCTTTTATAGGCTGTCATTTTTTCACTAATTAAATTGTTGCTGGTCTTCTTTCTCATGATCGTCATGTCCTAACAACAGACTGTGGTTCAAGTACAAGGTAATCCTGCTTCTTCTTGTCAACTCCTGTGCTTTTTTGATCTATCAGGTATTTTCCTTAAGTACCTTGGAAAATGTTTCATTGGCAAAATCTCTATATTGCTAGAAGAATGAGAAATGGACTTCCCTTCTGTTTGCTGGCTTACCTTTTTTGTTGGATAAACTTTATTTCTTCCTTGACCTTTTCTGCATTCAAAAATTAAATTGCTCCCCTAGGAAAAATATTCTTAAGAGACCTAGATCCAACTTTGCTCCAGTTTGATGAGAGAAAATATATAGCTTGCAGACATTACTTTTATTTAATGATTTAAAATCTAAATATGGCAACACAAAGGTTGCAACTTGTCCGTGATATTTCTTTGAACCAAATCCTAATCCAGACACGGGCCTAGGTTTTAACTTTAGAAGAATAGTAAATGACTGGAAAAAAGTTTAGCTACTATCAAAATTAAATAATATCCTTAAAATAAAATTAGACATTTTAAAATAAGGATTTGGGCACCAAGAGTTTGAAAAACAAACTCTTACAGCTTATGGAGCCCAAACAATTTTTAATAGGTTGCTATGAATAACTTTGGAATACATTCTTCTTTAGAATAGAATTGTTTTAATATTTACTTGTTTTTGTACCTATTGTACAATTCTGTCAATCAAATGTGAATAACCCAGAACATTATTTGGCCATGACATGATGTACTTAGACTTTTTTCCTCTCCAAAAATGTTCAACACTTACAGCTTTTTTCAGTTTTTTTATATTGGAGCTCTGTAACCCTGTTAACTTACCTAAAGGATCCATCTTGCTATGCATCATTATATGGACCGCTCTTATGATGTTTAATAAACACCTTTTTGATAAAGAAAATTATTCGCATTTTCTAAAATTGAAACATATCTTCTTGGCATTAGAACCTGTATATACGGTTCTGTTATGCTTGAGTGAATATTTGACTAAAACACATATGTTGGAAAAAAGACAAACTATATTTGACTGAAAAGCCTTTTCATTGAAAACCTTCTATACCAAATATATACCATCAAAAGCCCTTTTGCATAGCAAATGCTATCACTGAAAGCCTGTTTGTATGAATGTGCACATCTATATGGGTTAAAATATAATTTTCTGTGCCATGGGCTAGAATCTTCCCATAGCCTCTCTCTTACTCTTTAAGGATAAAACCCTCTGTACCCCTTACTCTAAGGGCACACCATGGTGGGGCAAATTAGCCCATTTCACAGGAAGAGGCTTTTGTTGAAACAGTTGTTTGACTTCATAAATAGCTACATTAATAAATACATTGGTGAGGCCTTTTTATCCAGACTAGTTCTTGATGAAATGTTCTATCGAATGAATATCTAAACAGGGTGAAGATAAATTAAACATAGGATCATAGTCGATTGCTAGGCTATCGACCCAGAGGTCATTTTAAGCCTAGCCATTTCAATCCAGTGTAATACCATAGCAGTACTAGTCGGTACTCAGGATTGCATTTAGTGATGACTGCCTATGTCCAGAAGGGTTGTAAGTGCTCTCCCTGGTAAGAATTTATGGTGTCCCATCCACTCGTCCAGGTTACTCTTGAACAGTGTCATAGAGGTGCTCTGTTTCACATGAATTGGTAGCCTGTTCCAAATACTTGGCAATTGCTGGGAGATAAATCTGTCCCTCCAGCATGTCCTATTTAAGTTGCAGGCCATGTTTAAGTCCCTGCAATGGGTAGCCCTAGACCCATTTGATTTATGGATATGCAGTAAGTTCATTAGGTTTAGTTCTTGGGTTGCTCTGTAGGCCAGGCATAAGTCTTCCCTAAGAAGTCTATACAATACAGAGTATAGTGACAGGGACTTTAGTTGGTCCATATAAGACATGTGCTGGAGGCCTTTCATTTTCTTTGTTAGAAACCTTTGAGGTCTATCTAATTGGTGCAGGTGCTTAGTATGGTACATACCGAATGGGGCATTATACTCAATTATGGGCTGGATAAGTGCCGAGTATAGGAGGTTATAACTTCTATTGTTGTCAAGGCAATGCCTTTACTAAGCAAGTGAGCTACATGGAAAGCTTTCCTTATAACGGTAGACACGTAGTGGTTGAAGTTAAGGGTCGCTGTCAACCCAGGTCGCTTACCACTTCATGGGTACTATGGGTATTGTTGTTGATTCGATAGTGTGAAGGGACATTGTTTGTGCTGAAGGGAATGATGATGCATTTCTTCACATTCAGTTTAAGACCATGACTAATACACCAGTCATTGGTCTGTGTGAGACCCAACTGGAGTACACTGACGACATTTGGGGATTCAGTGACTGCACCTAGTTTGCAGTCGTTTGAAGACTTGGTCAGCCACAACTCTCAGTTTTGACCTGAACTTATGAGAAGTATATACCAAACAGTAGGGGGCCCAGCACTGACCCCTTTGGTACCCCACTGGTAACAGGTCTGCTGGTCGATGTGGAGTCACCCAGTTTGATAGTGTGTGTCCAGTTTGTGAGCCAGTTTGGCAACCCATCTTAACAAAGGGATTTACATTGTTTACTAAGTTTATTGGTAATGGCTGAATGTGGGATTGTGTCAAAAGCCTTTCCCAAGTCAAGGTATGCTGTGAGCACAGATTTGCCCTCATCAATGGCCCTGGTCACACTTTCAAAGAAATCCACCAGATTTAACAGGCAGGATCTGCCCTTTATGAAGCTGAACTGGGTAGGATCCAGGGTTTGGAGGTCACCTATGTTTTTATAAGGTCCATAATAATATGTTCCATATCCTTACAGATGAGGCTGGTCAGGCTTATGGGTCTGTAATTCCCCCGGGTCTGTTGCTGTTCTTCAGATATGTAAGGTGGAGGAGAAGTTTGGGGGAGGATCTGTTGTAAGTTAGGAGGGGATAAGGGAGTGAAATTTTCACCAAACTTATCTGCTTGCAGGTTCGTTATCTCTGTGAGGTCAGTGTGTCATACAACTGACCACCAGTTCTGCACATGATTGGGTCCTACCATTTAGGTTACATATGTAGCTATAAAAGGTCTTATGGTTATCCTTGGCAGTACTTGCTACATTTCTCTCAAAAGAGCTCTTGGAGGATTTGACAAGTTGTCTTATTTGCCTGTTATGGCTGAGGAGGGAGTTTTTCCATTGTTGGGTCCTTGCCTTTGTTTTCCTGGACAACAACATTTTGCATTTATTGTAGAGTTTGTTGATGCTGGAGGTCCACCATGGCAGCTTGATTTTACTTGGGGCTGTGGCTTTGATTCTATCTGTTACAGCCAAGTTTATACACATATGCAGATGACTACAGGGCATTAGTGTGAGCTTCGGCGTAGTTACCACTTTCAGCTTGGGGTGGGGACTGGAATGCATTTATACCTTCAGCTAGAAGGGTATAGTTTGCCTTGGTAAAGTTTTTTTTGTCTGATTTCACCCTTTGTGAGTTCTGATGTTAGTGTCAGTTCGAAGGTGACTGATTTGTGGTCAGTTTTAAATAATGAGGGTCCAACACACATGTTGGACATGTTGGTGAAGACCAGATCTAGAATGTTTGTTCCTCTTATCTGGGTATGTACAGTTTGCTCCAGGGTATTTGAATTCACATACTCAAGGAACTTTTCTGCTAGTGAGTTTAGGCTAGAGTATGTTTCCCAGTTGATGGAGGGATAATTGAAATCCCCCATAACCAGTGTGTTCGGTAAAATTTAGATTGTCTTCAGTTTGGTTAAATAGGCTTTATGGGTGTTGTGAACCATGGAGAGGGATCTATAACTGTGTAAGACTTGAATGGGGGTCTTACTAACCATAACCTGGACCTGGAGTTAACTCCATGGAGTTGTCCAGTCTAAGTAGACAAGAGGTGAATTTATCATTACTATAGATTGAAACACCACCTCCTTTGGTTTTCACACATTCATTTTGCAGTCTAAAGGTGTGGAAGGCATTTTAACCTTGCAGAGCCAGGTTTCTCAACCAGGTTTCTGTGACTGCATAGACATCTGCATCTTCTAGCGATAGAACTGCTTCCAGGGAGTGCAGTTTTTGGTTTAAGTTCCTTGCATTTAGCAGCATGACCCTTATTTTGTTCTGATTGGTTAATTTCACGTTGGTAAAGTTGTTTTCATGACTTTGCCTAAAAAAGCATTATGGGGTAGGCAAGAGCCTTTGCCAGCATCAGAAAGCCTAGGGGTTCCAGGTGCAAACCGTCTCTGGCAAAGCAGCGAGGTTTGTCAACCATGGCTTCCCAGGCAGACAGGAACTGGATTGCCATTAAATGACACCAAAAACTAAGCTGATTATTGAAATCAATCATTTTTTTGTTTATACTGTGGCATCTTTCTAGGTGAGGGTAGTATGCTGCTCACGGCTAGGGACATACCTGCCTGGGACAGATACTCAGAGAGCTTGACCATGTCCCTCTTCATATAGTCCAGTGAGATGCATCTCAGGTCATTTCCACCAACATAAACTATGACAACGTTCATAACGGTACTTGTTGCTGAGAGACCTGACTGCATGTGTGATTTGCTGAGTCCTGGCACCGGACAGGCTGCTGACCATGATTTTTCCTTGTCCAGCCTGGTGAATGGGACATTTGTCTGTCTCACTATTGAGTCTCCAGTGGCAAGAAAACTTGGTTTTTGAGTGTAACACCTTACGGACTTGGTGGGTGAGACACTGGTGTTGGTATGTGTCCTGGGTGCTGTAGAGCCTATTTTAGCTGTAGCACACTTCTGTTTTGGAGGTCTCTGGTGTTTTGGCAAGTTTTTGAGAGAACCTCTACGTATGTGGATTTGTGTTTGATGTGTACTATGTGAGTAGTGGTAATATGTGAATATGTAAAGGTGGGTGAGTTGACAACCTTCTCCGTGTTACTGTTTTGAGTGAAAGCGAGCATGGATTCTAGATTCTTGGTGTAAATACAGCTCTCACACTCTGTACTAGATTGTGTTATTAGTAGAGGGCTGTCTCTATACATGAGGTAATTGCTACACTGCCTCAAGAAACTCAAGTCAACAAGGTTGGCAGGAGAAACAAGAGAAGTCCAACTGTCCATAATGCTGGGTTGAAGACTGTTGTCACTAGGGATGGGTTTTAAAGAAATGATTATGGATGAGCTCAGCAAACGGATATTTCTGCTTGGGTTTTAAGGGAAAATGTATTGAATTGAACTGTCCGGCTTTGGCACACAGTTGGGGGCAGTGTATGGTGCTTGGCGATGCACAAACAAGCAGAAACAACCTAAATATCAGATGCTAAAACTTGAAAAAAAACTCTTAACAAAATTCAAAAGGACCAATAAGAATGCTTATTCCAAGCCCTAGACCTGCCTTCTTTACTAGTCAGGCCTCAATCAACACAATTCTTTCACAAAAGTACAGATAGTACCCTCCCAATCCAAGATAGCCTGGAAAATTTGCTTAGAACAAACAAACCACTACAAACAGTTCCAGAAGCAGCAGACCTGGATCTGGACTATGCTACAGCTACTAGCAACTCTAGTTTCAGTGGGAAACACTAGAGAATGTTTAACACAAGAGAAAAATAGCAGTGATTCACATTATTCATTGATAACAAGCATCAAATGCAGAAACGCTTTAATCTTAAAGGAGTTTTATATAAACAGTAAATAACTATCAAAAACTTGCTGATTTAAAAAGTAGAATGTATTCTAAAGAATTTTGAGGTTATGATTCTGGTACTTTCTAAAAATCAGCTCTAATTATGGCTGTGCTCTAGCTATATGTTAAGAAGTTAATTTCTTGTCCAGTTATCATCAAATGAGACATATGCATTTGAAATGACATTTTGTTCTTGATTATTTCATCTGTCTTTGTTGCCATGTCCTGATCTGAGTCAATAAAGTAGTAATGTCAACATCAGCTATTCTGATAGGAACATACTGTGACACTACAAAAAAGTGATTTATCACTTGCAGCAAATTAAGTTACAGCAGCCCTCAAACTGGAAGGAAACCACAAATACAAAAACATGATCTGATGTTGTTAACCTTCTTTCTATTCATCACCCATAGGTTTGGTTTCCAGCCCTCAGAACTGAGTTGGCATTTTTACCAAACTTGCTCCAGCCAAAAAAACTCTCGAGCTAAGTCTCTACCCAAAATGCCCTTCTGCCTGTTACCTCAGATCTCATTTGCCGTGTAGCCTTAAGCCGTGTTTCAGTCGAGCTCTCAGCTAAGTGGAACTTTATTTGATATTTGTGTGGAAAATTGTTGATATCTTTATATTTTATTGAGCGAATAGTATTTCTAGTGTGTTTTCTTCTATCTGACCTTGTTTTTTTCCTCTTGACTCAATCCGTTGTTACCATTGGTAAACTTTCAAGTACCATTGTTGGTATGGCCTTTTCTCCCTTACCCTTGTGGTATTTCTTCAATACCATAGCTGGTATTGTCTTTCCTGTTTAACCTATTAGTTTTGGTTTTTAGTAAGGTGTTTTTCTCTACATATCACTGTTTTGCTATAATTGTGACTTCTTTGAATGATGTTTGACTTTTGTTCTAATTGGATTATACTGTTGGCCTGTGGTGTCTCTCTATCAAGATGTCGGATAAGAAGGGTACTTCAGGTTTTAAGCATTGTGCTTCATGTAATGGCAAGTTATGTAATAGTGATTCTCATGATTACCGTGTATACTGTTTGGGAGTGCCTCACCTTTTGGTGCAGCCTCCGTGTGACATTTGTCAGAGTTTCAGTCAACACAGTCTTAATGAGTGCAAAAATAAACTGATTCTGAAAAGGTTACTCAAGTCTCCCATTTCAGAGGCCATTTCTGTGATGGAGGTCTTAACCCCTCCTACTAAAGACAAAAAGAGGACTCACTCTGTTCCCCCCCTCACCATCGGGTAATCAGGGAAAGCCTGTGAAATCAAAGGTCCCAAAGTTGTCTTTGGAGCATAAATCTGCCTCTACAACTCCGTCTTCCTCGGCTCAGAGCATCTTGAAACCTTCAGTACCGGCGCCAGTTTCAGCACCGGTCCTGCCTCCGGCACCGATTATAGACGTTACTTTGCCTATTTTGACTTCGGCACCTGTGGCCACTCTGGCACAGGGCACACCTTCGACTACTTCATTAGCTACCATTTTGGGACTGACCGTTTCAGCTCTGAGTGCCACTTCGGCATCGAGCATTGTACCGACTTCACTGGATTTGACCCCTTTACTTCCGGTCTCAAAACTAGAGATTTCAGTGCCAGCAGACCTTGCACTATGGACCTGATACTCCCCTTCCATAGATCCATTTCTGGGCCAAGAGTATAGCCCCTTCATTGAACGTCCTGACTCTCCATCTGGAGTATCCACTAGAGCCACCAGGAACCTGACAGAACATGACGTGGTGCTTCTTGTGGACCAGCTGCTATTAGCCAGGGGGATACCCACACTGTCTAAGACCCATCCACCTGCAGGACTTGGGTTGACTTATCCATGGACTCCATCTTACACTCCTCCTTCGACCATCTCGGTTCTGAAGCCTTCTGCTCCGATATCCTTCTTGGAACCCAACACTTCGGCGCCTACAGCGCATCTCACTCTGGCTCCGAGTTTGCCCCTTTGGTCTTGGTTTCCTGCAGAACTGGTCCTTCCTCAATCTAGGGATTTGGGGATGGGTGCTTTGGCCTGGTGCACAGAGCCGTCTTTCTCCTCTGTTCCATCCTCGGCACCGATAGCCTCATCTGCACCGATCCTGCTTGAGACTCCACCTGTGGGGGCAGGTTCGTCGGAGCGGGGTGTGACCCTGGTCCTGAGGTTGTCTTTCTCAGTTCTGGGCTCCCATCCCTCTTCAAGCGGGCCTGCCTTCTGTGTGATGGAGAGGGCTCTTGCTTCTGGCAGCACTCCTTTGATGTCATAACACCAGTTTTTGTCCCCTGAGCTACAGTTGCCACAGATCACCTCCCCCAGGACACTGGGAAGAGAAGCCACAGGACACCCCTGTTATGCGTACCCACTCTTCCGAGTCCTCCTCAGAGATCCCCACTGAGTAGCCCCCTCAAAAGAGGACGTGCAAGAGGAAGCACATGGATTCACCCGAGGAGTCTTTAACAGAAGACACAGATTATGATGATGGTGAAGAGTCCCCATGGTCACCTCCTGATGATGTCTCCTTTGGAGACATCCTGTAAATGCTAAAACAGAGAGGTGACTGGAAGCCCTCCAACCCTTCGTCTGAAGAGTCCGTGTTCCTGCAGGCTTTTCATGCCCGGCCTTCTACCTCTTGGGTGACCCCGCCTGCTGACGAGCTCATCCAGCTCATTGTGCAGCACACTTGGAAGAACCATGATTCCATTGAGGCGATCCCTCTAAGACCAGACAAAATTCTTTCCCCTCCTAAGGAGAACTCGCATTGGTCCAAAGGGTTACCAGTTGATGCTATGGTGGTTGCGGCGGCCATGAAAAAGGACTTGGCTGAGGAAAGTCCCGTTGCCCATCTGTCCAACAGGGAGTCCTGGGCGGTGGACAGTGTTTTTGGATCAGGGACCTTTGCTATATGGTCCCTGAACTATTTGGCACATTTTACGAGGCTCCAGAGGGACTTGATCTCCGAACTTTCTGGGACGCTTGCAGGACAGTTGTTTGATGAGGTCAGGGACAAAGTAGCCTTGCAGCTCACAACCCTGGAATCGATATCCAACTCCTCCATGAGGTTGCTTTCACATGTGAATGAAGGGGTGGCTAGAGCAGTGGGTTCGGGCATTGTCATGAGGTGTCATACCTGGATGCACATTTGTGACCTCGCAGACCCCTTCAAGTCTTCCTTTTTGAATGCTCCCATCAAAGCTTCGTCCCTTTTTGGCTCCAAAGTGAAGGACATACTAACCAGGTGCGAGCAAGACAGAAAGACCCTGTTTGCCATAGGCCTATGGTTTTCCAACCCTCAACGTACCTTCTCCAAGAATCAGATGAGTTGAAAAATGTGGCACAAAAAATCTCAGGGTCCTTTCCATACCGCACATGGTGATGATACCCCCAGGGGCAGAGGGGGGTAACAATTCCAGAAAATGCCCCTATAGAAGCAGAGGGGGTCCTTGTAACCATGGCTGCAGGAATTCCTTCTCTGGACATCCTTACCAGTGCTCCTGAGGAGCAGCCCGATTGCTTACCCATGGAAGCAGTCAGGGGTCATTTCTCTCTGCACCAAGCTGCCTGGCAATCTATTACCACCGATCATTGGATGCAGATTATCATCACCTGAGGTTACACCATTCCCCTTTCTTGTCAAGCAAACATTCCAAGAAAACTTCCTGACGTTCCACCCAGTTCAAGGGAAGAAGCAGCTTCAGAAATGATAAAGCTGTCTCAAAAGAGAGTCATCCAACCAGTTCCATCAGACCAGCGTGGATCCGGATTTTACTCAAGATTCTTTTTGGTGCCAAAAAAGACAGGGGACTGTAGACCCATTTTGGAGGTCAGCAGCTTAAGTCTGTCACCCAAACCAAAATCCAGATTGTCACGGTTCAGTCCATTCTTCCCTTTTTAAGAGAAAGTGATTGGATGCACTCGATAGATCTCCGGGATGCATATTACCACATCAAGGTGGACAAACCCTCCAGGAGTCTGCTTCACTTCCAACTAGGAGCCAGTCATTATCAGTTTTGTGCCCTGTCATTCGGTCTCTCTACAGCCCCCAGAGTATTCACGAAATGCATAGCAGTGTTCACAGCTCACTTGAGACTACAAGGATTCCGGGTGTTTCCATATCTGGACGACTGGCTCCTCACCGCCCCCATCGAGCATCTTCTGGTAACAGCACTGCATTATACTCTCTCTCTCTCTGGCAAAATTGTTGGGAATAATGATACATTGGGAGAAAACAAACCTTACTCCTACACAACAAATACAGTTCATTGGAGCAGTGTTCAATACTCAGTCCTGTCTAGTTTGACTCCCAATTCACAGACTCCACCGACTGAGGCTTCAGCTCCGAGTTATACTCTCTCAAACAAAAGTCTCAGCAAGGGAAGTTCTTCAGGCCCTAAGTTTCAATCCCAATAGTGCGTCTAGCATAGTTACATATGCAGATGCTGCAGTGGCTACTTCTTTGTCAATGGTTCCCAAACTATCACCCCCTCTGTTACCAGATAAGAATAACCAACTCCTGCAAACAGGACCTCCTTTGGTGGATGAGGCCAGACGTAGAACTTTGGAGTCGCCCATTTCAATCCCCTCAGCCCAGAGCCATTGTGACCATGGATGCTTCCTTTATTGGGTGGGGGGGGGGGCATTTCCAGGAAAAGACCGTCCAAGGCACATGGTCCACCTCAGAGGCCCACCTGCATATCAATGTTCTGGACCTGAGAGCTGTGCTGTTAGCATTGCAGGCCTTTCATATGGCTCTTCCTTCTGGGACAATTGCAATTCAGTCAGACAATACATCAGTAGTCAGGTATATCAACAAGCAAGGAGGAACCAAGTCCTAACCCTATGTCGAGAAGCCATGAGAATTTGGCAATGGGCGATAGCTTCCAACCGCTTTCTGATAGCAATGCATATCACAGGGAGCTCCAATGTGATTGCGGACAAACTGAGCAGATACATCCTCATGCCTCACGAGTGGTCTCTCAACCCCGAGGTGGCGACAGAAATCTTCAGCCACTGGGGCCAGCCTTGCTGCAATCTTTTTGCTTCCCTATCGAACAAGTGCAGCAGCTATTTTGCCCTGTTTCCCCCGGAGGGGGAGTCACAGAGGGACACTCTAATCCACGATTGGCCCACGGGACTTCTTTACACTTATCCTCCCATTCCCCTGATTCCACAATTTCTAAAGAAAGCTCTTCGGCTGAAATGCAAGGTGATCCTCATAGTTCCGTTCTGGCCTCAACAAATTTGGTTCCCCTTCATTCAGCCTCACCTAGTACATCTGCCGTGGATTCTGGGCCCTCTACCAGATCTGATTACTCACCCCCAAGGGTTGAGTCACCCAAATCTGTCCAGTCTCAAGCTGACAGCTTGGTCTCTCCACTTCCATTAATCGCCAGGCAAGCTGATCTCGCCTCACTTTTCGAGACATCATTCTGGCCTCAAATGGTCCAAGGATAACATGCTAGACCCATATTCGGCTCCAGTAATTGCAGTGCTTTAATACTTGGCTCCGTTTTTTTATAATAGAGCCTTTGCCTCTACCGTATGAGTACATCTAGTGGCAATTTCTAATTTCCTCAATGGTATAGATGGCACCCCTCTTATCTCTTTACGCATTATGCAAGGCCTTCTTCAAGGGGACCTCTCATATTGGGCCTCCTGTCAGACAGCCCATGGAATCATGGAATCTCACTTTAGTCCTTCAGTTTTTGACTCAAAAACCTTTTGAACATGCTGCAAGGTGTGACCTAAAGTTTTTGTCTTGGAAATCCTTGTTCTTGGTAGCCATCACATCTGCCAGAAGGGTCTTGGAGCTGCAGGCATTGTGTATCAAGAGGCCCTATCTGGTCTTTCATAAAGACAGAGTATCACTTCAGTCGAATCCATCCTTCCTTCTCAAAGTTGTTTCTGAATTCCCCATAAACCAGACGATTGATCTACCAGTGTTCTTTCCGAATTTTGCCAATAGAAGAGAGCACTGGCTTCTCTCCTTAGACGTACATAGACAACTGAGATTTTATCTAGACAGGACCAAACCTATCCATAAATCTGAACAGCTTTTTATCTCCTTTTCTGGTCCCAGAATAGGAGAGGCTGTTTTTAAGGTTACATTATCAAAATGGCTAAGGGACTGCATACGTTGCATCTATTCTCTCAGTAATGAACCTATGCCAATAGTTAAAGCTCATTCCACTAGATCTATGGCAACATCTGTAGCTTTCCATTCCAGGGCTTCCATGGATGACATCTGCGCAGCAGCTACTTGGGCTAAGCCTCATACCTTTATCAATCATTACAAATTGGACTTGGTCTCCATAGGGAGAGCTGCCTTCAGCTCAATGGTACTCAGGAATGTTCTTCCATAAGGGCCACCCATGGACCTCAAGGTAGCTTGGGATTCTGTCCCATCAGTAATGAATGGAAAGAAGATTAACAACATCAGATAAAGACGTTATGTCTTACCATAATGTTCCATCTGTGTTGTTCATCTTCTTTCATTCATCACTTCCCACCCTCCTTCGCCTCCAAAGGCTCCTGGGGGATGCTTTGGGTCTAAGTGGTCTCCTAGGGTATTTGCGCAGAAGTGGCCTTGGCTTTGCTGCTCTTTCTCTAGCAAACTTGATCTGAGGTAACAGGGAGAAGGGCATTCTGGGTAGAGACGTAGCTCGAGAGTTGTTTAGGTTGGCTCGAGCTTGGTAAAAAGGCCAACTCAGTTCCGAGGGTTCGGAACTGAACCCATCAGTGATGAACGAAAGAAGATGAACAACACAGATGGAACGTTATGGTAAGCCATAACTTTTTTTTTTGTTCTTTTTTTTTTTTACATAGATTTTCTCAGTATTAATCACTTTGAAGAAGACCATGACTATATATATATATATATATATATATATATATATATATATATATATATATATATATATATATATATATAAATGCAAATGGGAACTTTGACTAATATCAACATTTCCAATTTTTCTGAAGAATTGGTAGTTCTTTAAATTTTGTTTGGCTTTAGATAATATACAAGCTATCTCTATCAGCTACCTAACAGCAAATAACTCACTCTTGGTTTCACCTGTTAGCAATTTCTGTTGATAAAGCACTATTTTTCAAACTGTAAAATTCCACATCTTTTTTATTTGGAATTCTGGTAAAGGACAA